>NC_043703.1:70157052-70349917 GCF_006229205.1 Suricata suricatta | reverse complement strand
TGCATCAGCACTTGTGTATCCTTTGGGTAAATCCCTAGCAGTGCTATTGCTGGGTCATACGGGAGTTCTATCGATAGTTTTTTGAGGAGCCTCCACACTGTTTTCCAGAGCGGCTGCACCAGTTTACATTCCCACCAACAGTGTAGGAGGGTGGCTGAGATACCAGATATGTTTTAAATGTTCTTATGGTGTCATTTTGAATAGAAGTTTTTAATTTTCATTTTAATTACATTTATCAGTCTTTTCCTTTGTGGCCTGTGCTTTCTGTGTTTCTTTAGAAATTCTTCTCTGGCTGTGCTTTTTTCCCCAGTATGTTTTTCTATAAAGTTTGAAGTTTCATTTTCATATTATACTTCTCCTTCAATTTATCAGTTGGTGAGCAGAGATCTCATTCATTTTTCTCTTTAGAAATAGCCAGTGGTCCGGGAACCATTTATTAAGTAGTCTGTCTTTTCACATGCCCATGGTTCACTACCATGTCATTGTTTTTTACATGTGTGTAGGATTGTTTCTGAGCCTCTACTTGACTGCATTCTGTTTGTCCATGTGCCAACACCACACTGTCTTAATTACTATAGCTTTATGCTAAGATTTGAGATCTGGTGAGATCTGGAAGAAAATTTCTTTCACTCTTTTTTCTTGATTATCATCTTGCCTATGCTTGGATCTTTGTTCTTTCATATAATTTCTAGGATTAACTTGTTCAGCTAATGAATAAAAATGTTAGGATTTTTATCACAATTATTCTTTGAATTAATAGAATGATTTGGGAGAGCTGATATTTATGATATTAAGTTTTCTTTTCCATGAATATGGTATATCTTTTCCTATATCTAAATATACTTTGATGTCTCTCAGTAACATTTTGTAATTTACTTCAAAAAGATCCTTCAGATCCTTAATATGATTTAGTCTAGGGTGACTTATAATTTCCCAACTGATATTTCTTCAAACATTTCTCCTATGTTTCATCTCTTTCAAGTTGCTTAACTATTCTTTTTACCTCTTTGTCTTTCTGTGCTGTGGTGAATTTGTCAGAACTCTTCTAATTTACCAGATCTCACTTCCAGTGTCCAGATTAGAGTGATTCCCAGCTGAACTGGTTTTATTTATTTAAATGAATAAATTTTCCATTTCTAATAATTCCCGTTAATAATCTTCTGTATCCATGTTGTTTCATATTTGCCTCCTTTTAGCCCATAATGTCTTGTTATTGTTTTTTAATGAGTATGCTTTAACATATTTCTCTGAACTACTCATTATTTTTTAATGTTTATTTTTGAGAGAGAGAGAGAGAGAGCGAGCATGTGCCTGAGAGTGCAAATGGGGGAGGGGCAGAGAGAGGCAGACAGTGGATCCAAAGCATGTTCTGCATGGATAGCAGAAAGCCCGCTGTGGGGATAGAATCGACAAACCATGAGATCATGGCGTGAGCCAAAGTCAGATACTCAACCAACTGAGCCACACAGGTGCCCTTGAACATACTCATTTTAAACCTTTGTCAGATTAGACTATAAAATGAATTCATTCACAGTAAATTCATGTAGATTTCATTGGCTTTCTTAGCAGTAAATGTGTTACTATGCTTTGCAGTTTTTGTTTACAACTCATTTAATTGTTACTGTGGTTTCACTTTTTTCTACCATGTTTGCCTTCCCTGTTTATGGTTGTGTCTGCCAAAGTCTGGATTCTCCAATGCAGAACAAGGTCTTCACAGGTGATTTGAGCCCCTGTGCCATGATGATGTTATCTCTGATCCAGTCATCATGCCAGGGTGTAATGGGAGGTGAGAGGGCTGCTGTGGTTGCTGGCCATCAGGCTGTGTCTGCTTCCTCCCACATCTCTAGGTCTGCAGCAAGCAGCAGGATTGTTCAGTGTGTTTTAGAAGGCCAGCTTCTTCTCTGATGGGCCACCGTTGCTTCTATTTATATTTGAAATCTGCCATTGGCATGTGTTTGGAGCAGAGGATATACATCAAACTGTAATTATATTATGCCTTCTTGACTAGTCCCCAAACTTGATTTTAAAAAATAATAATAATTCTCAAAGTTGTGTGGTATTATCCTAACATTTGTCTATCACAACAGTGCAATTCTGTGTCCTTTCAACCCTGCTCCCATCTGTCTTTATGAGCATAGAATTGAGGGTGGCATTCTTTCAGTGAATCATATCATGATCCGCCAGCTGAAAGATTAATTCAGGAAACAAGATTAGAAAGAGACATCTGAATAGTTTATCTGGGCCATAAGGCATGGACATCAGTGACAGGATTTAAATAACTGAAATGAATTCTCTTTAGTTCTCTTGTCCTACCAAATTAGCATCAGAATGTCTTTACCAGTTTAGGTAAGGTGTTGTCAGAAAGTCTTACTGCTATGCTGGTCATAAATTATCACTGTGTTCATTTGCTGATTGAAAGAATACTTCCTATTGCTACAATACCTGGTTTACCTTTTGGAACAAGAATGATAATATAACATTTATGATTAAGAATAATCAATATCTGGGATGTGCTATGTTCTGGGTAATTGTTTTTAATAATTCGTCAGTACTCTAAGTAAATAAGAAATTGTGATTCTCTTTAATAAACTCTCTATATTTATTACTCCATGATTCTAGTATAACAGTAGAAATCAACCTGAAATTGATATGTCCTTTAGAATTAGGGCTGTGCCTCCCAAAATGCCATATTGAATTTAGGCTACTGCTAGCTGTATATTTCCAGTGTTTTGCTGAGTTAATATTAGCCTATGTCTCATTATCATCAGGCCATCCTATCTCACAAAATGCAAATGAAACAGCCCCTCTCTGATTAAAAAGATAACATTACAGATTCTCCCTAGATCTTATCTCTGCAGTTTAGATCTTTCAGATTTATGTTCCTTTTTAGCTCAAAAAGTTGCAAGTTTAAAAGATGAAAAGTACTTGTAGATAATTCATTATGAGTTCTGCCAAATAATATTTGACATTGTGGCCGAACTTAACTTCTAAACTTCTAAGTGGTTTTTCATGTTCTCATTTATACCACAGAGAGGAGAAGATGACAGCATTAGATTTTAAATATTAAAATATCAAAGCTTTTTATATGAAGAATCCAGAGTGCTGGACACACTGTTGAAGGACACCATCACTTGATACTTCAAGGAAACTCCATTTGAATTCCCCAAACAGTAGCTACGTTTTTTAAATGTTTTTAAATTTTAAACATGAAATAAACATTAATTATTTTTTTCTCTGAAGCTTCTTTCAAGACTGTAGAATTCAGTAGGGATCATTGGGATCATAGAATGTAGAAATACATTCTTAAAAACATGAATTGCTTTTATTTACACCTGTAGCCTCTTTAATATTAAAATCTTTGCTGAGGAAAAGGGATTCTTTTATGACTTTGAATAGCCAAAGAAAGTCATTTGACTATCTAGAGGTAATCAACAACTGCACAGATAAGCTCGGTGCCTTCTTTTTTTTAAGTGTTGTGACTTTTAACACTTTACTTAAATGATCAGACTAAGCCATTGTAAAGATGTGTGATCTTAGAATCCTTTCAAGAAGAGAAATCAGGGGCGCCTGGGTGGCTTAGTCAGCTGAGGTCATGAGGTCAGGTCATGATCTCACCGTGAGAGTTCAAGCCCAACATTGAGCTTTGTGCTGACAGCTCAGAGCCTGGAGCCTGCTTCCGAATCTGTGTCTCCCTCTCTCTCTCTCTCTTCCTCTGCCCTTTCCCCACTCATGCTCAGTCTCTCTCTGTCTCAAAAATAAATAAAAACACTAAAAAAAGTTAAAAAAAAGAATGATAGCAGGATTTCTGAGTCACCTTTTCTCCTCACTTGTGCCTGGCACCTTAATCTGGAGGTAACAGAAGTGGCTCCCTCCCAAATAGAAGAATCTTCCATTACATCATGAAGCATTGACAGAGATCTGCCCCTGGTTGGGGATGTCAGCCATCTACTGGGTGTCTCCTTTCCACAGTGAACGTATGTGTACTGGCAGGACAGATGACTTGGGGCTCTGTCTCTAGGAGCTGCACCAAGAGACCTGAGCCTTTGGGCTTCTCTTCCAGAGCACCTCAGTATTCCATACTGAGGTTGTTTCTCGACAGTTTCCTCTCCATCATGCTAAGGAGAAGTTGAGGACTCTCTTGTGCTACTTGAGCTATGATTCTTTCCTTCTGTGAAAAACCAGATGATAAAATTACAGGCAGGGCTGATATTACTTTAATCTCTGCGAGAGCAGTTATTTGATTCTTGGAGTGGAATGGTGTCAGGCTTTGCCATCATACATTCAACCAAGCCACATTTACGTACCACTCCTACAGGTTAACGTGTGGTTTCTATCATGTCCTATGGGACTTCTCAAACTTGTCAGAGGAGAGAAAACCTACTCCCTGGGGATTATTATGGTGTGGGTGGCCCAAAGTCCCATGGTTCATCGAAGGTTTATATGTTTTCCAAAAAAATAATGTAAAATTTGCATTTTATTCCAAAATGAATCCAGTTTTATATTAATAGAATTACATTGTTACATTTGCAAATTGATACAGGCTTTCTGGTAGGCAATTTGGCAATCTCCACTTTCACCCAACAGTCTCACTCTTGGCAATTTGTCTCATAGAAGTTAAAGCCTCAGTATATAAGATACTTGTATAGTGATATTTAAGACCACATGTCATGGCAAAAATTGGACTAATGAATGCCATTCAACAGGTAGAATACATTATAAATCATGGAATTGTGAGTCATTAAAGAGAATGAATTGGAACTCTACCAGATGACTTGAAGGGCTATCCATGAGTAAAGCAAAACGCATGAAAGTGCATATAAGACACAACCAATGACAGAATAATTCTGTGTGTTTTTATATGTTTCATAAAGAATGGCATTTACATGAGGAACTAGGTAACTCACCAGGTTACCTGCAGTAGAAGGGGTACAGTGAGAGAAGAGGACAACAGAAGCATAAAAGAGAGAAGCAGACACATAGAAACGTGAGGGGGAGGGGAATACTTCATTTATATAATTATGTGGAATTAGAAATGTATATGTGATGTATGTCATACAAGTTTTAAATAAATGCCTTGCCTTCCTTCTTGTGAAATTGGAAAACGCACAGGCTCATGCTCACTGTCTCATTATAACATGACCCTGCAGCTGTTGTGCACTGATTTGAGAAGCACAGACATGACAGCATCTGTACTGGGAAGACATGAGGGCTGTAAGCCACCACACTGCTTCCAGCCGCTAGGATGCCTGCACTCTTGCGAGGTTCTGTTGGGTCTACCATGATGCGACCATAAAGGGGCACTCCGTGGTCATTTTGAAGGTTCCCTAGACCTAGGTACCTTGGTTCTGCAGCTTGATTTCTTTTCTTTTCTTTTTTAATAATTTTTTTAATGTTGATTCATTTTTGAGAGACAGAAAGAGAAAGAACATGAGTGGGGGAGGGGCAGAGAGAGAGAAGGAGACACAGAGTCCGAAGCAGGCTCCAGGCTCTGAGCTGTCAGCACAAGAGCCCGACATGGGGCTCGAACTCATGAAGCTCAAGATCATGACCTGAGCCACAGTCAGATACTTACTAACTGAGCCACCCAGGTGCCCCTGCAGCTTGATTTCTATTTGTTCTACTTTTGATGCATCACTTGATTGGACCTCTAGATTTTGACAGTGACCCCTGGTTCTCTCTGCAGTTCCCCCTTGGCTATTGGCTTTAATCTGTCTTGACCTCTAGCTTTCATGTCATTTCTGCATCCAAGCCACCCATTTTTTGTTGTAAAGTACTTTATTCTCAACATTTTTCTTCATTCTCTTCTTGGCCATTATTTAGAATAGCCAGTCTCCTTGATCTGCCTTAACCTGCTCCAAGATCAAGCATACTTTTAATATGTACTATATTAAATGCAATTGGCCTTCCCCTTGACTTTTCTGAACCAGTTATATAGTGGCTAACAACAGAGATTCGGATGGATCTGTTCTTTAGAAACATTAAACCTAGAGTTGAATTTGAGTTGGACTCTGTCTTATTTTAGCATTTTAGTTTCTTTGCCTCAAGAACTCAATCTTTTTTGTAAGGGAATCTCAAAGGTTATTTAATCCAACTATACTTCATGTACCGCAATCCTTAATAAAACACTTCCACAGAGGTGAACTCATTTTTAGCTGTGTACATTTCCTCTTTATTTGTATAAAGTCTAAATCTCACCGTTTATCTACGCGTACTCTTACCAGCAGCCAGGTAAAAACTAGATCCTTTCTTGATGACAACAATATCTAGAGCCTCCAAATGTCTCATACACAAAAAAGTAGCATTAGATTTCAAAATTACCAGGCAGTCCAAAAGAGAGGACCAAATAACTGAAAACGGCGAGGAAAAATAATCCGATAATATCACCCTGTGAGGCTGTTGGAAGCTTAGGTTGCTGCTTTGTGCTGTGGCTCAGCGCCCTGTGCTGCAAATCAGCAAAGGCTTCCCAAAGGAAAAGCAGCAGGAAAAATCAAGCTCGCATCTTACTATGTTTCTTCATGCTGGTATGTTGCTCAAATGCTGGCTGCTTTCGTTGCTCTTGATGTTTTCAAGAAGCTAAGTTTTGCATTTTGTGTATTCTGTATGGGTTGTTGGTATTTTCAGTGTGAACGTTGATCTGATACAAGCCACTCCTTCATAGTCAGAAGCATACTGAATACGTACGATAGTGAAAAATGTCAATTAAACATTGATACTTTGTTTTCATACACTTTGAAATCAGGTAACAATTTGGAAGAATTGTTGGGGACATAATTTGGGGACTAGAATTCAGGCCCTCAGGTTCATTTCTGGAGACTGATTTCCAAATAGGAAAGTGCACTGAATCATTCATGCCCGATGACTTTTTCAGTTCCTGTCTTCATGTACTGACTGTGAGAATCTAAGCAGAAGAGTATTCAAAGAGTATTTAGATGGATTACAGCATCACCAAAGATGCCAAGTCTTCAGTCTACTTTCTTATCTTCACAGTTTTGCTTGCATGATGAAAACAGATTTATTCCTTTCAACACTGAAGGAAAAAATCTCCAACAATACCCCCTGACTTTATAGAGTGTAGCTAAATACCGTACCCTATGTCCAGTTCATCCAGCCAAGCACTGAATTGTTTTGGTTCAAGCCATAGGAGTGTTTCTAACTTATAATTGTATCATGCCCTGTTTTTAACTCTCTAGTGCAAAGCCTTTCTTGGTGAGTCAAATGAACTGACTTAAATTGTTCTTAATTTTTAACAATTTTTCTAATATTTATTTATTTTTGATAGACAGAGAGAACACAAGCAGGAGAGAAGAGAGAGAGGGAGACACAGAATCTGAAGCAAACTCCAGGCTCTGAGCTGTCAGCACAGAGCCCAGTGCAGGGCTCGAATTCACAAGCTTTTGAGATCATGTCCTGAGCTGAAGTTGGATGCTTAACTGACTGAGCCACCCAGGTGCCCCGAATTGTTCTTCATAATATTGTTAGATGTTGGGGCACCTGGGTGGCTCAGTTGGTTAAGCATCTGACTCTTGATTTTGGCTCGGTCCTATCTCCCAATTTGTGAAGATTGAGCCCCGTATCAGGCTCTGTGCTTATGGCATGGAGCCTGCTTGGGATTCTGTCTCTCTCTCTTTCGTTCTCTGCCCCTCCCCTCCTTGTACATACACTCTCTCACTCTCTCTTTCAAAATATATATTGTTAAAATATGTTTTATAACATATGATATTACCATCCACAGAAACTGTCTTTAAACATGCTGACTACACTAAACTTCTAAAAACACAAAACTTAAAAACTTTTTTCAACCCATCAAAATAAATAACTTCTGGTTGATATTCCATGAATATCATGCCCAACAGTGCAATCACATCAAAGTTCTCTTCATCCCACAAGGAAATGTAGCTTATAATGCTCTCATCAGCTGCACTAGAAAACTATCTCACCATCCCTAAGAGTTTGAACTTTTCCACACTTTTCGACACTTTTTCACTTAATCTATTACTTCACCGTTGTGGGCACTATTTGGTTCACATTGGGAAACAGATCTCATAGTTTCTAATAGAAACAAATAAAATAGTTCTTCTTCTCATTTTATTGTTTTCATCACAAATCTTCCCTTATGCCAGCATTTATTCTGGTTTATTTCAAAGTGGCAGGTTATGTTGTGTTCAGACATGCTTATGTGCGTATTAAACACCTACTGTATATTTATGTGGATGTGAAGAATTTTACTTTCTCACATTTTTTGTGACACATTCAGCTCTCTGAATCTTTTCCCTGCTTTTAATATGGATACAGGAAATATTTTCTTTTCATTCAAGAGTAAGAGAAACATCACAGCTTGATGATGGTTGTCAGCTAACTTAGACCTTTGATTTGTGTGGACAGTAGAGAACACAGGGGTTGTGGCAAACAGAAGAGGCGGTGCCTGTTTAAAGACGCAAGTTTGGGGCATCTGGGTGGCTCAGTCGGTTAAACATCCGACTTTGGCTCAGGTCATGATGTCTGATCTTGTGGTTTGTGAGTTCAAGCCCCCCCATCAAGTTCTTTGCTGTCAGCATAGAGCCCACTTTAGATCCTCTGTCTCCTTCTCTCTCTGCCCCTCTCACATGCATTCTCTTTCAAAAAGAAATAAACATTAAAAAAATTTTTTAAAGATGCAGGCCACCACCCAACTCCAGTCAGGAGTCATTTAATATTTCCATAACTTCTAATTTAAAAAAAGCTAATTGCTTCTTGGGCTTTTGGCTAAGATCAACTGTTTTAAAAAAAGCCAGAAATTCACATTTGGGGTGAAATCCCTCAATTTTGGACAATGCTGATTAATTCCATGATCTCCAAAATCAATGTGTGGGCCAGACAGAAGGTTGGGCTGATTTGGACTGCAGGTATCTGTTCGGAACCTTCGTTGTATGATCACAGACTCCAAGAAGGTTGGAGCTGGAAGGAAGAAACCTTAAGGCTTATCAAAAGTAAGCAGCTGATAAGGGAAATAATCGAGACCAAAACTTAGACTCCTGACTCCCATTACAGGACCCTACAGGTGTCTAATTTGTTTTGGAGAAAGTATTTTTATCCTGTACCACTAATGCAAAATCCTGCTGTAACCAGATGGTCAAAGCAGAAAATGTTCAAGGGCCAGTGGTTGATGGTTGCAGATGAATTCCCTTTTACCTGAATTACCTGAACAGTTCCGGCCGTGTTTGCACAATTTTACCTCAATAGATACGACTGTGGGAGCAAAAGGGAGTTAGTGCTGTCTGGGTTTCGCACACATTACCAGGACTAGAATGAATCAGAATAATTACTGCCTGCTCGCTTTCAAGTAGCTAGAATTTTTTTTTTCACTAACATGCCGCATTAACTATTCCAAGGGAAACGTCCGCATGACATGTTGTGAGAGTACAGCATTGCTCACAAGAGCTAACGTGTTTGAATATAGAATTGCTTTTTGTTCCTATCGCTCTTAACGTTGTTGTTCAACTGAATCCGGAGGGATTTGACAGCGGATGTCCCTACAGGTTCAGAGGCTCCTCTCCAGAGGGACATGAAGGCATCGGGCCGACAGACTGTTTCACAGCAGAGCTAACAAGTATCCTGTGAAACACGCGCTCCATCATGCTGGGTAACAAGGGTTAACCTCTCTTTCTAAGCCTGTCCCTTCCAGTCCAGGTATGGCTCAACTCTTGCCTGGGGCCATTCAGCAAGGGTTTTGGTTTCAACACTTTTTTAAAGTGAGTTGGAAGCCTCAAGGTAGGTAAGTGAGCAGTGGACCAGGGTCCTGAGAGGCAAACAGACATGAGGCCACCGGCAGAGATGGTGACACCTGACCCTACTGTCTCCTTAGGACGGAGTCAGTTAATGTGCCTTGTGTATATTTTCCCAGAAGTGAAATAGGTAATATTGTACCTATCAACGTTGATGTCATTGTAGATATTTTTATAAAAATTTGATCATCTGCAGCACAAAGCTAAACAGTTTTACGACTGCTAATAGTTAACAACAGTCTGCTAGCGATGTGGTGACAAGCTCTAATTCAAAGCGGGTGCCGGGAGAAATGAGACTGTATTTCCTCTTGCCACAGACATTTTGTATTTGCAGTGATCCAGTCTCTGCTTTTAATTCTAAGAAGTTGCTATTTCCAGGGAAACATTTCTGCCATCTTTTGGAAAGGGAGAGGTAAATCTGCCTTATCGCCTAGAGGTTGATAGGAAAAGAAGGAAAGCAGCTCCTTTGAATGCTTTGGAAGGGGGAAAAGCCGAGCCATTTTATCATTCCCATTTCAGAAGATTATTCTCATCTGAAAAAGACACTTGAAAGGTTGAAATGGAATATTGCCACTGCTGTACCTCACATAGTGAAGAGAAGTAATAAGCAATTATTTTTGCGAGGTGCTTCTTGAAAGAAAAGCGACTTAGGCCTGGACCTACATTCGTTGATAAAATACAGAATTGAGCAGTTATCCAATGCATTTCAAACAGTGTCAAGAGACAGTCATGACTTTTGCCCCAAGTATGTAGATTGACTTTTCTGCAATGAAAATAGCTTCCAGTCCCTGTTCCTTTATCAGGATAATATGGTTTCTGGGTGCCTGGGTGGCTCAGTCAGTTAGGCATGAGACTTCGGCTCAGGTTACAATGCCCCAGTTCATGGGTTCAAGCCCCGTGTCAGGCTCTGTGCGGACAGCTCAGAGCCTGGAGCCTGCTTCAGATTCTGTGTCTCCCTCTCACTCTGCCCCTCCCCTGCTGACACTCTTTCTCTAAAAAATAAATAAATGTTTAAAAAATGTTTTTAATAATAATGATAATATGATTTCATGTTCAAAGAAAAAGTCAAACAATATAGAAAACTATACAAAAGAATTGATTTTAATTTTTTACTTCAGAAGTATCCACTGAGTACCTACTGTGTGCAGGTCGGGTGTTGCGAGTTCAGTGATATAAGACAGGCCTAGTTCTTGCTCACTGCCTGAGTGTTTCCCTGCCTAGTTCTTCCGGACGTTGGTCTCTATTGATGTATGCACATAGACTGATGGGTAATTCGTTTTGTAAAAGATTGTCCCCCGAAAGCGAGCACTTTTGCAGCACGATATCTGTCTGACAGGAGATCCTTTATTGATGGATATAACCACATATCACACTCTCCAATGACTATATTGTGTTCTGTTGTATGACTTCACCATTGTCCAGGAAGAGCAATCTCCAATTTAAAAACTTTTAGATTGTTTCTAAAGTTATTTGATTTTAGCTTTATTGACTTAATTCCTTTTGCTATTATTTAAACCAATAGACTTCTCATCACATGGTTGATCGACTCTACAAGTTGCCTGCTGACTCCTCTCAGCCAGGGGTCATGCAGCCGCCCATTTGGTCTTCTCTCCAGCTCATGCTTCCTCATTTGCTGTAACATGGACGAGCCAAGAATTTTCCAAATCTTCTAGTTCTGGGCTCATTCTTGCTTGGCACTTCTTTCTTCCTTATCTCTCTCTCATCTTGTATTTTACTCTAAGCAGCAAAGAGAAGCCAGCCCTCACCTTCCACACTTCGCTTACCAATCATCTCAGCTAACAATCCAGATTCGCCGCTCACAAGTTCTCCTGTCCATTCCACCGCAGACCATGACTAAACCAAGTTCTCTGCCACTTTAGAATAAGGATCGCTTTTCCTCCGGTTTCCAGTAACGTGTTCCTCATTCCCATCCGAGACCTACCAGGTCCACCTTTAATGTTCATACTTCTAACAACAGTTGGTTCGACTTTAGTGAAATATTTCTCTTGAAGGGAGGCCTTGTTAACAAGATTAGAATGCTCTGGACTTACTTCAAAATTGCCCACTTTCCCCCTCCCTCTGCCAGAGGGACAATGGAATTTTCCTCTGACCTTCAGTGTGAAAACTTGCTAGGGCTCCTGGAGGTAAAACTCACAAAGTGTAGGAGCCCCCACTAAGACGGAGTATGCTGGAGATTCTCACTCTGAAATGTGTTCCCGCTAAGCTTCCAGTAACTCCTCAATTACATTACAGGTTTTCACGCTAGTTTTGACCGAGATTTCGACTTTGTAGGCGTCTGCTCCAGGACCCTGTGCCTCTGTGTCTGCCTGTTGTCTCCAACTTGGGGGGGGGCTGTTGTATGCCCTGTGACTTGAGTTTTCTGCTGGACCTAAGAAGAGTCACTGATCTTAAGTTCGTTCAACTTTTTCTTGCTGTGTGGGTGGGAACAAGGACTTCCGAATTCCTTACATTCTGGACTAGAAACTAAAGGCTGTTTAAGGCGTGTCTTTCGATTCTGTGTAGGGTTGGGTGGGGTTTGTTAGGGATCTTTGCACTATTAGTAACAACACTACAACTTTACATATGTGACCAGTTGCCTTCTGCAGATTGATTCTTCTAAGTGGATCAAAGATTATAGAAATGCTAATTGATATACTTAGCCAAATTGCCATCCGGTCAGGTCACTGTACTTCCATCAGCGTGGGTGACTTCGCCTGTTTCCACACAGCCTCACCAGTACTCACTGTTGTGGACTTCTGTATCTTGGCCTGTCGGATAAACAGAAAGTGATTGCCCATAATTTTACCTGCAGTTTTTCATTAACCACAAGTCTTATATTTTCATATTTATTGACCCCTTGTATTTCTAAATTTCTTAATTAATTTTTTAATGTTTATTTATTTTTTAGAGAAAGAGTGAGAGAGAAAGAGAGAGACAGTACGAATGAAGGAAGGGGCAGAGAGAGAGGGAGACACAGAATCCGAAGCAGGCTTCAGGCTCTGAGCTGTCAGCACAGAGCACGACATGGGTCCTGATCCCACAAACTGTCAGATCATGACCTGAGCCAAAGTTGGAGGCCCAAATGACTGAGCCACCCAGGCGCCCCTCACCCCTTGTATTTCTTCTTTTATAAATCTCCTACATATATTTCACCTGTTTCTCTATTTGGATGTTCATCTTTTTCCTATGAATTTATAGAAAGTTTATCTTAGGGTTAGTAAAACTGTGTATCTTAATATTTTTGTAAAAGTTCTTCCTACATGTATGTTGCTTATATTTTTAATTTCACTCAGTAGGAGTTTTAAGTCTTTTATTTTTTATAGTAAAATGTATACACCTTTACGGTTAACTCTGTTTTTGTTTTTTTTCTAATATTGCTAATGAAGATTTTCCCCATTCCTGGCATATTTAGTTATTTATTTCGATTTGGATCTTATTCAGCCATATTTTCTTCCAGTCTTTAAAATAGAAATCTTTGGGTCAGCTGGAATTTGTTTTTGTGGAAAAGCCTGAGAACAGGGTCGAGCTTGATCTGGAGCCAAACAGCTTGCCAACGGCACACTTAGGGACTAAGTCTTTATTTCAAAATGTGTAACGCCGCCGTTATCACCTGGGGTCTTTCCAGACTCTCCATTTCCTGGATTTGCTATGTCACACTGCCTGACACCGGAGCATTTCTCTCTGGTGGCGGTGCTCCTGTTACTCCTCCTCTTCCATTCCTCACGCCCCCGGCCCTTCTCACAAATGTGTTCTTCAAGGTGGCCTTTCAACATCATTTTTTCTCATTTCTCCCCAAAATAGGGGTTAGTACTTCTTTTTATTATTAGTCTCATGTGTTTAATTCAGTTAACGTTGTATATAACTTTTAAAATTTATTTGTAAATAATTTGAAGGAGGTCTTTTTATGTTCCTTCCTAAACTAAGAGAGTCATTGCTGCTTGAATTTTTAACTGGCCATCTCATGGAATGCTTATTGATTATAATGTACTCAGTCCATTATTTTTGGGTTTGCTATGTTAGTGTATCTTCTGCAAATCATAAATTTTCATTTCTAGTATTTAAAAATTTGCCTTTATTCTTATATTAGCTTCAGTTTTTAAATAATATTAAATATGGATGATGAAAATGAATACTTTTATATCATTTTGCACTTCATTGCAAATGCCTTTAGTGTTCATCTCAATGGTTCAAGCTAATGGTGTGAAGTACATGCTTTTACCATTTTGAGGAATTATCTCTGTTCCATTTTTATTTAATCTTTCTTTTTAAATCATGAATAAATGTTGAATTTTGTCAAGTGTTATAATAATAACACTAATAATAATTGACAGATTCCTGTGATTTTTTTTCCCTTGATTTGTTGATATAGTTATTTTTTTAGATTTTCTAATATTGAGTTATTTTTCTCTATATTCTGGAACTAATTAATTGGCATACTGATTCTTTCTAATTCACTCATGAAGCGGTCTTGGCCTGGAGCTTATTATAAATCAGTAATTTCCAGTGTCTTCAATGATTCCTTTGCTTTTTGGCCTATTTAGGTGTCCCAGTTAATTTCTATACATATTTTCCTACAAAATTATCCACATCACTCAAATTTCCTAACCATTAGCATACATTTCTTTAGGTTTTATCTGCATCTCTGTCTTCCCTTCTCATAGCCAATATTATGTATTTTCATGCTAACTAGAGTTTTATAGGGTATGTTGAGGTTTTCTCTAAAAAAAAATCTCAAATTTATTAATTTTTTTCTTTTTCCTACTTTGTTACTTTTTTTAATATTTAAATCAGCCTTTTGGCTTTCCATGGGCATGTTTTCTTGCATTTTCATAGCCTTTTCTGTTGATTGTTTATTTCTCTCTTATCACAGATGTATTTGATCCTGCATTTACCTTTGAGTATAGGTTATATTAAACACTTAGGGTGAGATTAGTGCTACTTAATCCTTTCATTGTCTAAAACTACAAAGACATGGAATTCTGACCTCAGCCAATCATCTTTTCCCACAAGGTTCCTGAGGACGCAAGCCCCAGTATGAAGAACCCAGGAAACTACGATGGACAGTAGTGTAGTGTAATTTTCCTGGCCAGAATAGACGTTAAGTAGCCTCTGATAAATGCCAATAGTGAGGCCTATTCTGTGTTACTCCTTTCAAAATACAAACCCAAATCCAATACAGTATTAGAAAAGCCTAGTACATGATCACCAGCACAATGAGAAATGGAAACACAGAAAGGTGTTGTTAAGCAAGAAAATTGCCTATTCTTATTCTGTGTTGGGAAGAGTGGGGGGAAAGGTAGGAAGATGAACACAGAACAACAAAAACCAAAACCAAAACCAACATATTCCTAGAGGCCAGCTGTCTTCATTTGTATTTCATTTAATTTTATTTTCTGCATTTGCATTTTTGCTGATTATTTGACCCAAGAGTTGTTTAGAAAACCACTTAAAAATTTTCCGATGGATCCAACTTGCTTCTATTGTAGGTATTTATGTCCAGTTATACAGAACTGTGAACACTGGAGGTGATTTAAAAGGTGTTTGACACTTTGTAATTTATTGACTGTGAGCTCGTGTTCTGGGTAGTGACTTTTCAGAACAGTCCTGTGTGCTCGCATAGAAATTCCCTAGGATTTCGTGTCTCTGAAAGGGCCCCAGAGGTTCTGGACCCATTTTTATGATCATTTCTCAGTCAGGTTTCCCCATTCCCCAACATTTATCCCATCCCAGGCCAAGGGGGCTCCTGTTCTTTGAGTGACCCTGCTGTTCAGGCCCCACACACATGGCAAGCTCCTTTGCTGTTTCTCAGAGGTGAGGACCGAATTCTTGAGTCCTTGCATATCCTGTTGTAGGCAAGTAGGTCAGTCCAAATCCCTGTGCTCTGTGGTGGAGTCTGCCCTCACAGAGCTGCCAGGACCCCAGACATTGAGGGCATGCCGGGTGGGTGAGTCATTTGGCCTCCACTCCTACTCGCTTCTGGGATACTGATTCCTTCTTGACATAGCTGGAAATTTCCCTTTCTTGTTTTCAACTCAGATATGTGATCAAAGAATTATTTTGCTCCCTTTTATCCAGATGTAGGGACAGAGGCAGACGAGCGTCCTTACACGCCAGGCCTGTGCACCTCACTGCCTGGAGCCTGGACTGGTGATCACACTCATTCCTGGTTAATATCCAGTTTGGGGTTTCAATTTTTATGTCGCTGTATGACCTCTACATGATGTTATGCCCAAGATTATATCGTCCCCCCAAACCAGAGACCACCAGGGAGACCGAGTCACGCGTGCAAAAGCAAGGGCTTTATTATTACGGGCTTAGGCTGGCCGGACCTAAGCTCGGGCTCACAGACTTTACCAGCACAGTGGATCCATGCTGAGAGCCCCTAACAAAGGCGGGGTAGGGCTTTTATGGGTTAGTGATCCAATCACTATCGCCTATTAGTATTGGCAGTAACTTTAACCATACAGCGATACTTTTAGTGGGAGCCAATCACAACATTTAGAGTATTGACTCATTATAGAGTGGGCCCAGGACCCTCACTAGGGCGTCACTAGCCTCAAGCAATAGGAGCAATGGGTGATTATCTATAGCTTCTATGTTTAGGCCCGCCCTTAGAAATGTTAAAGGTGTTAGCTGGCCTTTCCTGATTGGGTGTTACAAGGGTGGTCCCTCCTGCCTTGGGCAATGTGTGCCCTTCTATTGTCTCATGCAGTCAGTTTGATTCTGAACTGCCTGGGTCCTTACAATGACATAACTCCTACTAATTCACTTCAGCTAAATAAAAAAAAATACTTATTGAAAACCTATTACACGGCAGTTCTTACATTGGATGCTATATAAGAAATGGTTCAATCAATGATTTATGATCTAGTGGAAGGGATAGACAGAGCATAGAATAGCGAGAGTATGCATTTCCTTCTGTGCTCCTTGAGGTAACTCTGCTCAGCCCACTTTTTGGAGTATTGGGGTTGAACTCACCAGAGTAGAGAGATGTAGGTCCAGTCCACGAGGCTCTCCAATTTTGGGAAGCTCCCAGACTCCCTTGAAAATCTGAAAGAAAAAGATACCTATGGAACTTATTCTCAGGAAAATACTCCTTTTGCACATGGCTTCTGGGTTTCCAGGGCCCTTCTGTAGACCTCCTAGGGTTGGGAAAGCCTGACGTCAAGGAAAAGTAAACCTGTCAGGTTTGGATCCAGGTCCTTCCGGGAAGAGAAGCAATTTTGTGTCAGCAGCACACTCAGCCGAGCAGACACCTAGGTGCCGTGAGAATTGGAGACAACCAGACCCGTGTTTTTTATTATTCCTAGCACTGTCTAAATCCGGTCACCAGCATTACTGACAAACTGCAGAGGTGTTTGTAAACTCAGTACCCCCCCCCCCCCCCCCCCCCCCCCCCCCCCCCGCCGGCAGAGGGTGCTGACAGCTCTGGCCTAATTAGCATTCTTGTCAAAGGTGGTAAGAGAATATGAATTCTAGCGTTATCAGATCCCAGCTACCTGAGGTGAGGCTGTAAAAGCCATATGCAAACTTAATGTTGTAATGATGATGGAAAAACTCTTAGCATGATATTGAGTATCTGATCTTTGTTTTCAGGTCTACAATGCCTGCTCCCACATTTACTATATTTTAATTGCTTTTGGCACCGTGTGAATCACAATTGTAATGCTAAGAAGTAAGCTTTTGTCAGTGTAAGGTAAAAATAAATAAAAGATTAGTTTTTTCTTTAATTGGATTCTCAATGCACTGTAAAAATTTCAGTGTATTGTCATCGGTAGGTGGTTTGGTGCTGAGTGATCTCATGTGATTAAAATTCCCAACTGGTGAGGTTCTGCTGAGGATGAACGTTCTCAGCAAACAAATGCAGTTTTTACCTTTCTTGGATTTTATTTGATGAAGAGTATTCTCCATGCACTGCACTTGTTTTTTATCTCTAATCTGCCCTTTTTCCTTTAATTTGCTTTTGTTTTAAATTAAGAGTCAGTAGGTATGACAGTTTTATGAGAAGTTTTATATGAAAAATGGAAACTTAAGAGAAAAATTGTAATTCACTTAAATGACAAGAGATGCGTCATTCCTCCATTTTCTCTTCTTTTCTTAAAAAAATTTTTTTTAATGTTTTTTATTTATTTTTGAGAGACAGAGAGAGACAGCGCTAGCAGGGGAGGGTCAGAGAGAGAGGGAGATACAGAATCTGAAGCAGGCTCCAGGCTCTAAGCTGTCAGCACAGAGCCCGACGTGGGGCTTGAACCCACAAACTGAGATCATGACCTGAGCCCAAGTCAGATGCTCAACCGACTGAGCCACCCAGGCGCCCCTCCATTTTCTCTTCTTACCAGCTTTTTAAAAGACATTGCATTTTTTAAAGTTGTTATTGGCGAAAATAGAAGAAAAAGTTAAAATAATTTTAAAGTTAACATAAATGCAGTTACCCTAATTTGCAATTATGAAAAGGAGAAGACCTTTCGACAAGTTGAAAGAGCTGCAGACCTGAGTTCGAGTATCAAGAGGCTGTTCCCAGCTCTGGGCTTTGCCACCTTCAGCAAACCACTTCCCTCTGTCAGTGTCTCGTTTCTTGCCTAGAGGAGTGACATATTTCTATAGCAAGTTTAAATGAAAATGAAATGCATTCAACACCTAATCTGTTTTCTCAACAATCAGCTCATTTTTAAAGAAGCATTAATCTGTCATTTACTTGTGTATTGCCTTTTCACTTTGCAGGGATAGGGATTTACATGTCTAGTGCTTGACAGGTGCCTGCCCACTTGTTTTTCTAGGGTCATATTCCCTTAAATGATCTGACCTGCCTCTCTCCTGATAGGTAGACTTGACATTCGGTCTCTCTTCCAGTTCCTCCCTGCTCGGTACATATCTCTAAATTTTTTTTTAATGTTTTTATTTATTTTTGAGACAGAGAGAGACGGAGCATGAGCAGGCAAGGGCAGAGAGAGAGGGAGACACAGAATTGGAAACAGGCTTCAGGCTCTGAGCTGTCAGCACAGAGCCTGACATGGGGCTTGAACCCATGAACGTGAGATCATGACCTGGACTGAAGTCGGAGACTTAACTGACTGAGCCACCCAGGCGCCCTGGTACATATCTCTAAAACAGCACATCTTGCCTCTGATTGCATTTCTTTTAGGTGCCCTCCGTCCCACAAGTCATCAAGCCTCTCTAGAACAAGGACTCCTTCTTACTCCAGTATCTAGGATGGTGCCTAGTATATAATAGATGCTTACTTTTTAAGTGAAGAAAAATCTGTGGGTGTTGGGCTGACATAGTAGCCTTATTCTCTGGAGCTCCGTGAATCCCAGAATCAGCCCAGGTATGGGTTGGCAGTGAGTGTTGGTCTGCGAGGTGTTCTGTGGTTCATCTCTGCTCACGTTGGTGTCCTGCTTGATGCGGTGGTCATCTTAGGTACATGTTATTTTGATATTTAATAAATCATTTTTAAAAGTTTTTAATAAAGCAATTCTAACTTTTATAAATATAAAAAAGTTATGTTGTCTAATTGTAAGAGCTTTAATAGGGTAAATTTTACATATCATAAAACTCACCCATTTCAAAGGTACAATTCAGTAATTTTTTTTAGTAAATTTACAGAGTGGTTCAGTCATCACTATATCCACTTTCAGCATATTTTCATCACCCATGCCCACTTATACCTCCAACCAGATATCTACTTTTTTGTCTCTATAAATTTTCCATTTCTGAAAAGCCATACCATACTTTCACTAACAATTATATTTCTGAGGTCTATGTCATAGTGTGTGTTGTTAGTTCATTCCTTTCCTTGCTGAGTTGTATTCAAATTTATGGATAGATCACATTTAATCTGTCCAGTTAATAGGACTGTGTTGTAATTTAAAACTGATTATTTGGTAAAATATTTCAAAAAACACTGTAATTATTTTAGTGTCCTTTTCTCTCTCTGAATGATCTGTTTGGTTGATATCATTAGCCTGGTGATCGTCCAACCTGCCTCTGCGTGGTTTCCAGGGTAGAAAAGCCTTAGAAACCATGCGGGCTCTCTTTCTGTTCTTATCGACATGTATTGAGCACCTTTGTGCCTGGCCCGGAAGATGCAAAAATGAATAAGTCATGATCCCTGCCTTTGAAGAATTATTTTTTCTGCCCTACCAAGTGGAGCCACAGAGGCCCCTGGGCAGACAGAGCGTCAGGGTGGGTGACAGCAGCAAATGTGGCATAGAGATCCAAGAGGATGAGCACGAACACGTCTCCTGAGTATGGGAACGTGGAGGCTGTTGATTACTTATGTTTTTAGAGCTTTGGAGACGTTGGAAACCACTACACTGTGATTGGTAGGATCAGAAGTAGAGGCCACTCTTTCAAGAGATTTAACAACTAATGCCTTGAAGTCTCAACATGAAGGAAAGATGTTCTTTTCAATATGCCAGACTTGAGACTATTTATAAGCTTGGGGCAGGAAGCAAGAGAAAGAAGCGTGCTGACCATGCAAGAGTGAGGAACTAATCAGAGGTTCTCAGCCATGGCTGCTTATTGGAACCACCTTGGCCAGGGAAGGTAGGGAGGATGCTGCTTAAGAAAAACAAAAACTCGTGTTCAGCTGGTCTGGTAGTAGGGATCAGATGTTCATAAAAATTTTATAGCTCCCTAGGTGATCCTAATTTACAGCAGGGTTGAAAAGCACTGGGATGATTGATGGAATGATATTCTACAAGAGATGGTAGCAGCTGGGATTGATAACAGTGTGGAGGAGTTGGCCTTGATTTAAAGAAAGGTTTCTGAATCTTTGAGTCCAGAGGTGAGGATGGGTGTACTCATAGATAGGTCTACACTTGCCAAAGTTTTATGTGCCTATTTACCTCAACTTTCCCAACTGAAAGGTGAGGCTAACGACTCTATGAGGATTGTTGAGGTTAGATGGCTTGAGAAAAGAGGCAAAACATTGGAATACATGCTGAAAGGGGTGGATGGGCAGATGACCAGGGGTCAGCTGGTGCTGACAGCCCGTCTGTACTCAGAGACACACTGTGTTAATGCAGCTCTAATGCAGATACAGACATGGCCAGGCCATTTCCTCCGGCAGCCTAAGAGCCGAAAGGGAGAATCATACTCATGATCCAGGACTGGATTTTGCTGAGGAGAGGCTCAGTGAGGAGGGGATGGTGGAGCGGAAGACCCTCCTGAAGGAACTTTGCCTGATTTCAGCCACAGGTTCTAGGATGAGCAGAGAAGCCAGTAAGAACAGGAGGAGGCTGATTGGGAGAAGATGAAGGGTAGGGAGACTGAATGTGTCCCCTGGGATTCCAGTGATATGCTTGTGAGGTTAGGGGCAGGAAGAAATTGGAAGGATGGAGATTTGTGGGTGTAGAATATTGGGATTTATGGAATCTAATATGGATCAGCTCTGAGGTGTAGTGCTTGACTGTGGTAAGGTTGAATGAGATAGTTTAAAAGTAAAAGTCAGTGGGATTAGAGATGGAAAGGAACTACTGGGTTGGAGCATTGATTGAGATCGTTTCATTCATTATTCATTTTGAGATCGAAAACATCCAATTAAGGGCTCATTTGGGATGAGCCAGATGCCACTGTATCTGATGAATAAGTGGAGACAGTCATCGTAGCAGGACAGGATTATTGGGACAAGGAAAGGTGTCCCCTCAGTCATGAACCTCAGAGAGGGGAGAATTCATAGGAAGTCAGTGGCTATTTGATGAACCAGTTAGGTTAGAATGAGGACAGCAGAGATGGCAAATCTGTCTTCCAGCTCAGCTCCCTAGGGTCTGGGTGAGGAAGAGTAGGCACTTAGGTGAAGGCTGCAGCCTAGGAGGAGATCAGTTTGGGATAAGCGGAGGATGTTCTAAGCAGAGCTGGTGCAGAAGGGAAGCTTGGCCTTGAGTAAATGCCAACTGCGTTAGGTCACAGATGTGCTCAGCTGTGAGAACTTGATCCCTGTGTCAGCTCTCCTTCTGTCCTTACCGTTAATCAAAGAGAAAGTCTCATTTCTGCTGCCATTCTCTAAAGATCCCTCTAACACTTGCTAATCTTTTCAACAGAGAGAAAGCGGGCCTCAGGCATAGAGCTCAATTTTCATATGGTCTTATTAACATTTCACTGAGTAGTTACCTTCTATTTATGGGAAACGATCATGGTGTGTTTATATAGTGATCTAAGATCTATTATAAAAATGTATTTAAGTTCTTAAAACATGAGTTTTTTGAATATTCAGTAAATAATAGCGCAGCAAAGAGAGGCGGCAAAAATAGCAAAGGTGATACAGGAATGACTGAGATTTTGCAAGGACTGACCCAGTGGGGGGTTTACAGAGGACAGGGCGAGGAAAGGCTCTGACAGCCGGGGACGTATGGCAGGGCGAGAGACTGAGAATGGAAATGGAGAAGGGAAAGGACCGACCTGAGAGTGCTGTGAGACTAGCTTTCCTTGTCCCTAGATCATCCAGAATCATCCAGGTCCTCCAGTGACCCCCCCAAAGAGAGTCCAGAACCAGAAGCCCCCTGACCTCCTTCAGCTCAGATCTCATGCTGCACAAGACTTGGGACCCAGGAACAAGGCAAGAGCTGGCTAATCCAGAACTTCTCCATGCTGTGCCGCCAAGCAGAAGTGAGCATCTCTTGTGTTCACTGATGAAGGTTCCTAAGAGAGCGAGAACCACACACATAGCCATGCCAAACCCACCCCGCACCTGGCCGTGGCCTTCTTCCCTCCCAACACTCATTTCATTAGGAACAAGTTCTGAGTAGGTGTTGTTGAAGGGCCCTTGGGTTTGTAAGTGGTAAAATTGGGCAAGAGCAATATTGAGGCTTTTATAGAAATGGATAGGGGAAAACAGATGGCAAAACAGTACTCTAAACAGTGAAAGAGGAAAAAATGTTTACGTTGAAATCTTTGGAGTATGTTGTGGTAACGCTGGCTTCTGCCCAAGGCACGTTTTACTCCATCACCAAAATCCCAGAGAATTTTTTGAACAGGAAAATCCATGAACTTTGCTACCAGCTTCATGGCCTCGGGGCAGTGCTGTTGATTACGGATGTTCAGAACGATACGCTTCCTACTTGAAAAATGAAGAGTTGCCCCATTGTTTTCATTCGTCTTTGGAAACAGTGCAATCATTTTTTCTCTCCAGCATCCGAATCATCTGTGAGCTTCTCACTGAGATCCGCTCCCCAGGGAGGCAATGCAATTGCTTAGAAGGCGGGTAGGAGAACACTGGTGTCCAGTGATGTGGAGGCTCTCTCTTTTCTCTCCTCCCCCTTCTTTTCTGAAGGTGGGGAATGATGGCTTTCAGACATTTTAGTTTACACTTTGTTTATATATGTCCTCCTAGTTTGAAAAAATACTGATCAGCGTTGTCCTGTCTGGTCTCCAGATAGACAAGTTGGAGATATGCTGGAAAATTCCTTAGTGAAGTACCAAGAAATTCTAATTTCTTTAAAATGTTGCATTTTTTAAAGTTTTTAAATTTATTTTTGAGAGAGAGGGGAAGGGCAGAGAGAGGGAGGGAGACAGAATCTGAGCAGGCTTTAGGCTCTGAGGGGTCGGCACAGAGTCAACATGGATTTCGAACCCACAAATGTGAAATCATGACCTGAGCTGAAGTTGGACGCTCAACTGAGCCACCCGGGCGCTCCCTCTAATTTTTTTTATTGTCCATGAATTCCAGATTCACACCTACCTGTGGGAAAAAAAAATAATCCTCAATGCTCAGAAGATGTGACAGCCCTATAGAACTAGCAGACCGTCTGTGTGGACTGAGTGTTAATCCCCAGGGCAGCGCTGGTAATCTTACCCTGTGTCTCATGGTATATGTTCATCAGACATGCGGTCATGGATCTCTTGAATTTCATGAAATGCTCCCTCTTTTCACTGATGATTCGAAGTGAGGAAAAAGAAGAAGTGACTAGATGGTGATTTGTAATTTAAAGATGTGTGTGAGGCTGTGTCAGAAATTGCAGAGAGAACACCAGATCTTTTGCCCCGGTTAGTATGAGCCACACGATTCGGCATAAAATTAACACCCAAGCTCTGCACTTAACTTGGGTGAGTCTCTTAATATCACTCAGCCTTGGCTTTCTCACCTGTAAAATTGGGTTAATAATGCCTAACATCTGGGGTGTTATGAGGCTTTTTGGCTTGTTTCCTTGCTTGCATGCCTTTAATTGTAAAATATGCATAATATAAAACTTACCATGTTAGCCACTTAATTTTAAATGTACAGTTCAGTAAAATTAAGTATATTCATACTGTTCTACAACCATCATCACCATCCATCTCCAGAACTTTTTCATCTTCTGGAACTAAAACACTGTCCCCATTAAACTCTAACACCCCTCTTCTGTCCCCCCAGCCCCTGGCAGTCACCAGGGTTTCTACTTTCAGTCTCAGGGAATTTGATTGGTCTCACTACCTCCTAGAAGTGGCTTATTCACTTGGCATGTCTTCAAGATTCATCCATGTTGTGACATGTATCAGAATTTCATTCCTTTTGGGGGGCCTGGGTGGCTCAGTAAGTTAAGCATCTGACGTCGGCTCAGGTCATAATCCCACCGCTCATGGGTTTGAGCCCTACATCGGGCTCTGTGCATTGGATTCTGTGTCTCCCTGTCTCTCTGCTCCTCCCCCACTCGCACTCTATATCTTTCTCAAAAATGAATAAATATATAAACAGAAACCTTTGGGACTCACCCCAGTAATTGGTCTTTTCTAGGAGTGAGGCTGACTGTTCTGGCCAACTGAGTGAGAGATACTACAGTGATTACATGTTGAGAAAAGGTGAGTGACCAGAGAGGACACATAGGTTTGAAATGGAAGTAAAATGGGAAGTGTTGCAAGAAAATTTATTTTTTAATTTTTTGAATGGTTGTTTATTTTTGAGAGAGAGTGAGTGCACAAGCAGGCAAAGGACAGAGAGAGAGAGGGAGGCACAGAATCTTAGGCAGGCTCCAGGCTCTGAGCTGTCAGCACAGAGCTCAATTCAGAGCTTGAACCCACAAATCACAAGATTATGACCTGAGCCAAAGGTGGACGCCTAATCAACTGAGCCACTCAGATGCCGCAAAAATTTCTTGGTGAGGAGGGCCAAGACAGAGGAGAAATAGGGAGTTTGTACTTCCTGCCTACCTCTCTCAAAGAAGGGCTGAAGCTAAGGACTCTGAACCACAAGAGTCTGGGAGAAAAAGAGACGGAGTCCACTAAGAAGATAGTTTTATAAGGCTACGTCAGGAAACAAACCAAAGTACACATGGTGGAGAGTTCCAGATATCACTATGAGTAGGGAAATAAAACAACCAAGGTCACAACAAGAGACACCATGGGATACCATTAAAAGAACACTTCCTGGACAGACAGGCCCTGGACAGTCTATGAACCTCCTTTAATATAGTACTCACAGGTGCAGAATGCATAGAAAGCTTTTAAAACTGACAAGCAACAGAAAGCTAGCCAAAATGATGAAATGGAAGAGCTCTCCTCTAAAGAAATTCCAGGAAGAAGTGACAGCTAGAGAATTGGTCAAAACAGACACAAGCAACATAACTGACCAAGAATTTAGAACAATAGTCATAAAATTAATCACTGGGCTTGAAAAAGGCATAGAAGACACAGAAATGCTATTGCTACAAAAATTATGGATCTTAAAAATAGTTATGATGAATTAACAAATGCTATAAATGAAGTGCCTAATAAGATGGAGGCAGCCACTGCATGGATTGAAGAGGCAGAGGGGAGAATAGGTGAATTAGAAGATACAATTGTAGAAAAAGAGGAAGCCAAAAAAAAAAAATTGATCCAGGAGCATGAAAGGCAAATTCAAGAACTGAGTGATGCAATCAAATGGAACAATACCCATATCATATGAATTCTAGAAGAGAAAGAGAAAGGGGCTGAAGGGATACTTGAACAAATTATAGCTGAGAACTTCCCCAATCTGGGAAAAGAAACAGACATTGAAATCCAAGAGACACAGAGAACTCCCCTCAGATGTAACTTTAATCAACCTTCGCCATGACATATCATAGTGAAACTGGCAAAATAGAAGCATAAAGAGAGAATTCTGAAAACAGCTAGGGATAAAAGGGCCCTAAGATACAAAGGGAGACACATCAGGGTAGTAACAGACCTATTTATTGAAACTTGGAAGGCCAGAAAGGAGGGGCAGGAAATCTGCAATGTGATGAACAGGAAAACTATGATGCCAAGAATCCTTTATTTAGCAAGCCTGTCATTCAGAATAGAAGGAGAGATAAAGGTTTTCCCAAACAAACAAAAATTGAAGGAATATATCACCACTAAACCAGCCCAAGAAATCCTAAGGGGGACTCTATGAGGGAAGTGTTGGAAGGAACACAAAGTACCAGAGATACCACTATAAGCATAAATCCTACAGAGAACACAATGACTCTAAACCCATATTTTTCAATAATAACACTGAATGTAAATGAACTAAATGCTCCAATCAAAAGACACAGTGTATACAAATGGATTAAAAAAAAGAAAAAACAAGATCCATCTATTTGCTGTCCACAAGAGACTCATTTTAGACTTGAGGATACCCTCAGATTAAAAGTGAGGGGATGGAGAAATATCTATCATGCAACTGGAAGTCAAAAGAAAGCTGGAGTAGCCATAGGTATATCAGACAAACGGGACTTTAAAGTTAAGGCAGGGGTGCCTGGGTGGCTCAGTCAGTTGAGTGGCCGGCTTCGGCTCAGGTCATGATCTCACAGTTCGTGGGTTCAAGCCCCACGTTGGGCTCTGTGCAGACAGCTAGCTCAGAGCCTGGAGCCTGCTTCAAATTCTGTGTCTCTCTCTCTCTCTGAACCTCCCCTGCTCGTGCTGTCTCCCTCTGTCTCTCAAAAATAAATAAAAGACATAAAAAAATTAAAAAAATAAAGTTAAGGCAGTAATAAGAAATGAGGAAGGGCATTATATAATAATTACAGGGTCTGTTCATCAGTTGGAGCTAACAATTATAAATGTCTATGCACCAAAGTCAGGATCACCCAAATACATAAAACAATTAATCACAAACAGAAACAATCTTACTGATAAGAATATTCTAATTGCAGGGGATTTTAATATTCCACTTACAGCAATGGATAGATCAACTAGACAGAAAATCACTAAGGAAACAATGGACCTGAGTGACACATTGGACCAGATGGACTTGACAGATATATTTAGAACTCTACATCCTAAGGCTATGAAATTCACTTCCCTCTCGAGTGTATATGGCACATTCTCCAAGATGGATCACATACTGGGTCATAAAGCAGCCCTCAATAAATATAAAAGAATTGAAATCATACCATATACACTTTCAGATCACAATGCTATCAAACTTGAAATCAGTCAAAGGAAAGCCTCCAAAAACATGGAGGTTAAAGAACACCCTACTAAATAATGAATGGGCCAACCAGACAATTAGAGAAGAAATTTAAAAATATATGAAAATACATGAAAACGAAAATACAACAATCCAAACACTTTGGGATGCAGCAAATGCAGTCATAAGAAGAAAATACATTGCAATCCAGGTCTATATCAAGAAACTAGAAAAAACACAAATACAATATCTAACAGTGCACCTAAAGGAACCAGAAGCAGAGCAGCAAGAACACCCCAAACCCAGCAGAAGAAGAGAAATAATAAAGATCAGGGAAGAAATAAACAACGTAGAATCTAAAACAAAACACAAGCAAACAGAAAAGCCAATTGAACAGATCAATGAAACAGTGTTCATTTTTTTTTTTAAATAAACAAAATTAATAAACCTCTAGCCAGGTTTCTCAAAAAGAAAAAAGAGAACACCCAAATAGACAAAATCATGAATGAAAATGGATATATTACAACCAATTGCTCAGAATTATAAAAATTACCAGGGAATACTATGAAAAATTATATGCCAACAACCTAGAAGAAGTGGACAAATTCCTAAACACACATACACTTCCAAAATTCAAATGGGAAGAGAGAGAAAATCTGAACAGACCCCTAACTAGTGAAGAAATTGAATCAGTTATCAAAAATCTCCCAACAAATAAGAGCCAGATGGCTTCCCTGGGGAATTCTACCAGACATTTAAAGCAGAGTTAATATCCATTCTACTCAAACTATTCCAAAAAATATAAATGGAAGGAAAACTTCCAGACTCACTCTACAAAGCCATCATCACTTTGATTCCCAAACTGGACGGAGAACCAGCAGAAAAGGAGAACTACAGACCAATAACCTTAATGAACACAGATGCAAAAATACTCAACAAGATACTAGCAAATCAAATTCAACAGCATATGAAAAGAATTGTCCACCACGATCAAGTGGGATTCATTCCTGGGTTACAGGGCTGGTTCAATATTCAAAAATCAATCAATGTGATACATCACATTAACAAAAGAAAAGATGAAAAACCATATGATCCCGTCGATAGATACAGAAAAAGCATTTGACAAAATACAGCACCTTTTCTTAATAAAAACCCTTGAGAAAGTTGGAATAGAAGGAACTTACCTAAACATTATAAAAGCAGTTTATGAAAAGCCCACAGCTAATATCATCCTCAATGGGGAAAAACTGAGAACTTTCCCCCTGAGATCAGGAACAGGACAGGGATATTCACTCTCACCACTGGTGTTTAACATAGTGCTGGATGCCCTAGCATCAGCAATCAGACAACAAAAGGAAATAAAAGGCATCAGAATTGACAAAGATGATGTCAAACTTTCACTTTTCGCAGATGACATAATACTCTACATGGAAAACCTGACTGACTCCACCAGAAGCCTACTAGAACTGATCCATGAATTCAGCAAATTCACAGGGTACAAAATCAATATACAGAAATCAGTTGCATTTTTGTACACCAATAATGAATCAACGGAAAGAGAAATCAGGAAACTGATCCCATTCACAATTTCACAAGAAATCATAAAATACCTAGGAATAAACCTAAACAAAGATGTAAAAGATCTATATGATGAGACCTATAGAAAACGTATGAAGGACATTGAAGAAGACACAAAGAAATGTAAAAACATTCCATGCTCATAGATCAGAAGAATAAACATTATTAAAATGTCAATAGTACCCAAAGCAATCTACACCTTCAATGCAATCACAATCAAAATTGCACCAGCATTCCTCTCAAAGCTAGAACAAATAATCCTACAATTTGTATGGAACCACAAAAGACCCTGAATAGCCAAAGTAATATTGAAGAAGAAAACCAAAATGGGAGGCATCACAATCCCAGACTTTAGCCTCTTCTACAAAGCTGTCATCATCAAGACAGTATGGTACTGGCACAAAAACAGACACATAGACCAGTGGAATAGAATAGAGAATCCAGAATTGGACCCACAAGTATGTGGCCAACTAATCTTTGACAAAGCAGGAAAGAGTATCCAGTGGAGAAAAGACAGCCTCTTTATCAGGTGGTGTTGGGAGAACGGGACAGCAACATGCAAAAGAATGAAACTGGACCACTTTCTTACACCATACACAGAAATGAACTCAAAATGGATAAAGAGCCTGAATGTGAGACAGGAAACCATCAAAACCCTAGAGGAGAAAGCAGGAGTCAACTCTCTCCACCTCGGCCACAGCAATTTCTTACTTGACACATCTCCAAAAGCAAGGGAATCAAGAGCAAAAATACACTATTGGACCCTAATCAAGATAAAAAGCTTCTGCACAGCAAAGGAAACAGTCAAGAAAACTAATAGGCAACCTATGGAATGGGAAAAGATAGTCACAAATGGCATATCGGATAAAGTGCTAGTATCCAAAATCATTAGGAACTTACCAACTCTACACCCGAAAAGCAAACAATCCAATGAAGAGATGGGCAGAAGACATGAACAGACACTTCTCCAAAGAGGACATCCCGATGGCCAACAGACACATGAAATGACGCTCAGCGTCACTTATCATCAGGGAAATACAAATCAAAACCACACTGAGATACCACCACACGCCAGTTAGAGTGGCTAAAATGAACAAGTCTGGAGACTATAGATGCTGGCAAGGATGGGGAGAAATGGGCACCCTCCTACACTGTTGGTGTGAATGCAAACTGGTGCAGCCATTCTGGAAATCAGTGTGGGGGTTACTCAAAAAATTAACAATAGAACTCCCCTATGACCCAGCAATAGCACTGGTAGGGATTTACCTAAGGGATACAGAAGTGTTGATGTGTAGGGGCACATGTACCCCAGTGTTTATAGCAGAACTTTCAACAATAGCCAAGTCATGGAAAGAGCCTAAATGTCCAGCAACTGATGAATGAATCAAGAAGATGTGGTTTAAAAAAAAAATGTGGTATATATATACAATGGAGTACTACATGGCAATGAGAAAGAATGAAATCTGGCCATTCGTGGCAACATGGGTGGAACTCGAGGGTGTCATGCTACGTGAAATAAGTGAGGCAGAGAAGGACAGGTACCATATGTTTTCACTCATAAGTGGAACAAGAGAAACTTAACAGAAGACCATGCGGGAGGAAGAGGGGAAAATAGTTGAGGAGAGGGAGGGAGGCAAACCATGAGAGACTTGTAAATACTGAGAACAAACTGAGAGTTGATGCGGGTGGGGGAAGGGGAAAGGGGGTGATGGGTATGGAGGAGGGCACCTGTTGGGATGAGCACAGGCTGTTATATGGAAACCAACTTGACAATAAACTATAAAAAGAATCAGATGAAAAAAATTTTTCTTGATGAGCTGAAAGCAGGAAGGACATTCTGCCAGAGAGAGAATTGGATATGCATACTAAATGTGCCCGTTGGGACTTCCTGTTCTTAACACCTCATTTTACATTTTGGAGTTCCCCCCATTTTTTCTGAGGCCTTTGTCCTGGATCCTTTCTCTTCTTCCAACAATCTTACCTATTCAGTGGCTTCACATAGGATTTCTGTTCACTGCTCACTCAGTCTTTTTCCTCCAGCGCAGTGTCTTTTCTGACCATCTTGATTCATTTGATACATTTTATTGAGAACTCACTGTGTGCCAGGCACAGTTCTAGATGCTGGGATATGGAAGAGACCAAAGCGGATGTGATCCTTGCCCTGGGGGGCCACTGTGGTAGCAGAGGTTACGGATAGTTAGGGGAAGGTGCTTTGGAAGGATGGTCCAGGGAGTCCTGAGGGTGGAAGGTCTGAGCAGACACTGAATGTTTCAGCATTTCTGTCTGAATAACACCGAGCCTCTCAAACTCAGTCTGCCCAAAGCTGAATTCATGACCTGCCCTCTTTCCCTGCCATCAGTCCTTGCCCTTGAACGCTATATCGAGGTGAGCGGTGTTACTGTCCTCCAGGCTGTTTAAGGCAAACCCCAGGGATGCATCAGCCAGAACTTCCCCGCCACCACATCTGATCACCCCTAGTTCCTGTCCATTTCACCTACTGAGCATTCCATGAATCTGCCCTCCTGTCTGTCTACCACCATGACTGTCCTCTCAGGGCTGGATTGCCACAAAACCCTACCCCTCTCTCCATATCCATAACTACCCCTCCTGTCTCCACACTACACCGAGAATGATCTTTGAAAAATGCAGATTAGCTTATGTCCCTCCTCTGCAAGAAAAAAGCAAAATGTGTTACCATAGTCTATAGGCTTGTGTGGTCCAGGCCCTGTCTCTTTACCAGACCCAGATTCACCCAGCATCACTGCCATCCTTGGTGCCTTCATCCTGCTATTGCCATCCTTCCTTCCTGTCTCAGAACCTTTGCACATGCCACCCCATCTGCCTGAATGTTTCCCACCCTATTCACTTAACTAACCTCATCGCTCACATTTCACTGTAGATGTGACTTTTGAAGAGTCTTTCCAGACCTTCTTCACCCCAAGGTCAGGCTAGAATTTATAGTTACTCATTCCCAAAATCTCTTGTACTTTGACTCCATAGGCTTCACCATTTCATTCATCCATTCAAGAGAGATTTAGCAGGTGTCTGTCTTCTATGCACCAGGCAACTTTGAGGTGCTTGAGATATATCAGTGAGCAAAATAGACAACATCCTTGTAGACTTCCATTCTAATAGGATGAGCCTTCCCCCCAAATAAATAAACATAATAAACCCAGAAATGCTATTGCCTATTAGAAGGTGAGCCAGGCCCTGGAAAAGAAATAGAGCAAATAGGGACTTTGGGTGCAGACAGAGTTGGGGGGTTGGGCTGCAATTATGTCTACCTTGGAGTAATTTCAAGTGTTATGTTACGTGTATTGTCTTCCTTGCTGGATGTGTGGTTGCACTGGGGCTTGCATTGTGTAGTGCTCCCCAGGCACAGAGCAGGGTCTCTGGAATGAGATGAATGAGGGAGCGAATGAATGAATAAACAAACAGCAAACATGAAGGCAAGGATAGAATGGCTTGGACCCACACACAGACTGTGGGATGGAATGGATGGATGAATGGATTCGAGAACTCTTTTTTTTTTTTTTGGTCTTTCTTTTTTTAAAAATTTTTAAATTTTTTTTATTATTTATTTTAGAGAGAGAGAGAGACAGAGCATGAGCAGGGGAGGGTCAGAGAGAGAAGGAGACACAGAATCTGGAATCAGTCTCCAGGCTCTGAGCTAGCTGTCAGCACAGAGCCTGACACAGGGCTCGAACCCACAAATCGCGAGATCATGACCGGAGCCGAAGTCAGACGCTTAACCAGCTGAGCCACCCGGTGCCCCCAGAGAACTCTTAAATGCAGGCACAGGCTGCAATATTTGGCTGTCCCGTTGGCTGCACCTGCCGTGGTACAGTACAGCGGTTATGTCTTCACGGCACTGAGGGTTCCTCTCTGGAAGACGGGGCTCCTGTGCCCACCAGCTGCTGCTTTGGGAAAGCTAGACGTCAAAAGTGCTTAGCCTTCTCTGCATGTCATTAGCGTGGGAGCATGGGTAGGGGGATTTCCCTTCTGAGCATTTTCCAGTCCCACTTCGGTTTAAAAATAAGTGCCTCTTACCTCCTCCAAACCTCCAATCCATTTAGCTTTCTGTGTCTGCACCAGCGCGTCCTTCCTTGTGACAAGGAAACAGAGGAGCGCTTCGCAGACTATGAAAACACTGCCAGCTCAGGTCACCTCCACCTCAACTCACTCTGCATGTTTTCCACCTTTTGTACTGTCGATCCCGAAATACAAACCTGTCAGCCCAGCCCGGAGGCAAACTGTGTAATCATAGGCCGTTCGCTTTTCTCCGTCTCCCTCTCTGTCCCCGTCCAGTGGTTTTAAAGGCATAATCCCCATGCCTCCACTTTAATAGTTGGGTTTTTTTGTCCACAAAATGGCTTACTTGAATTAAATATGTTTTTGCTTTTTTCTTCCCGCGAGATGCCAAGTTCTGAGTAGCCCCTCGCTTACCAGCAAAATGATTTCTGTTCCCACTCGCATCAGCATTAAGCTGTTCCCAGGTGACTATTTTCTGGGTGCAGCCACTGTCACTGCACCCCCGGAACTGGAGGCACATGTAAGCGGAACTGGTGAAAGGAACCGCATCTCTGGAGTGCAGTGGAGACAGAAGGGACGGGGTGGGGGCAAGGGTGGAGAATGAGCCCTTGCCCCCTACCTTTGTTTGGGGGATTAATCCCGGGGCTTTTCATTTCAGACAAGATTAAGTCAGGATTTCCTCCTCTGCTGGATGAGTTTTATTAGGATTGCCTACAGCCCCCTTTGGTCCATCTGTCAAACTGTCATCCCAGAATTGAAATTCTGACTGTTGACACACGGGGGTTAAAGAACTCCCCTGTATTCAACACTGGTTCTCAATTTCCTCTGGCTCATTTGATGGCATGACTCCGTGATGCTTAGACACTGTTTCTAGAAGATGAGATTAAAGGCTACATAATGCTGTAAGAAATTCAAGACATCTCTAAGGACCAAATCTTTAAAATCTCAGGATTTACCCTTCGGGATCCAAAGAAGACAGAAGAGCGCAGTTCCGTGGTCCGTGTGGGAGGCAGGATGCTGTTAGCTGCCAGCTGGAGCCCGGAGTTGGCGGGAGGCCCGGGGAGCTCCAGGCGTGGCAGTGTTATCAGGATGGTGAACCCTTAGCTGCCAGGCCTAGCGACCTTCAGTTTCCGGGCCGGCTGTGTTGAAACTGTTCAAAGAACTGGGACTTCGGGGTCAGACCAGACTTGGACTTGAATGCTAATCAGCATTTACCACCTTTGTAATGTGACGTGGTTCACCTTACCCAGCCTTAGTTTCTGTGTTTGTGAAATGAGCAGGTGACAGATGGAGTTTATCTATGCAGGTGCTTCATAAGAGTATTTGACAGGCATTAGCCCATCAGTTAATAATGGATCCTGTTTCTTCCAGGCCTTGGTGGCAGTGTGGTGACAGGCCTTCTCTTTTATGTTTTTTTTTTTTTAATTTATTTTTGAGAGGCAGAGAGAGAACTGTGAGCAGGGGAGGGGCAGAGAGAGAGGGAGACACAGAATCCGAGTCAGCACAGAGCCCAACGCAGGGCTTGAACTCACGAATCATGAGATCATGACCTGAGTTGAAGCCGGACGCTTAAGCAACTGAGCCACCCAGGCGCCCATGACAGGCCTTCTCCTGCAAGGGGACTGGAGCATCAGCATAGGATCAAAGAATACATCAGAAATGAAGGTGCTTGGCGGGTGACCAGCTGTGTATCAAGATGGTAGTCCGGGGCAGTGAACAAGGGAGAGCCGAGTGATAGTAGGGGTGTGGCTTCGTGTCTGCCAGACTGCGACTCCAGCAGGAATCTGGTGGCCACCACTGGGATATCCAGTCCTGAGCCCGCTTCCCGGGGAGGCGCAGTGGTCCGTCCTCAGGCACTGAAGAGGACCTTGGTGTCAGCTCCTGTGGGAGGAGGCCAGTGAGCCTGAGCCCCCGTGCTGATGGCTAGGGGCGGGCGGGACCGCAGCGAGGGCCGCAGCCTGGGCCCGGACAGGGGGTGAGGAAGGAAGGGCCTTTTATTGTCATCATTATACTTTCATTGCTGAGGTCTTTTTCAGATCTGTACACGTATGTGGCTCTGAGAATGTTTTGAACAGAAGAGACTGGTATTTCATTTGCTAAAACCAGAGAAGGAAAGAAAGAGAAGACTTAATTCCGGTATTTCAGAGAGTGTGACACTTTGCAGAAAAACAAACAGCACCTCCACTAGGGAGGGACAAGCAGGTCATTTGTAATTGCCACGAGGTACTCCAGTCTTCACTGATTCTAAATTGGCTTTATCTATAGCAAAATGAACTTCCCTCACACTCATCCAGGATCCTATCTCGACTTAGAGTCGGTCCAGATCAGGGCTCCTGAGCACATCGTAGCCCATTAAAGACATGCCGGCCGCCGTTCTCAAATCAGCAATGCCACAGCCACATCTCTCACCCACTTCTAAATGTTTCCTCCCTGAAGTTGCCTTCTCCCCATCAGGCTTTCCTGTCATTATTCCAGAACACTATTTACGATGGGTATCACTTCACTGTGACCCTGACTCCATCTCACTGGTGTGCAAAACAGCTACAGATTAGCTCCTTGCCTCTGGGCTTGTCCTGGTCAAACCCATGATCGCGCTCCACTACCTTGGTCTTCTTGAAGGAACACATGACCATGTCGTTCCTTTGATGAAACCCTTCAGTGGCTTTCTGTTTCCACTCGTTAACACTACCAGGTAGCAAGTCCAAGTGTAGATAGGTGTGCAAAGGACTCTAGCACGTCAGAGCGAGGTGGTAGGATGGTTGTCTGCAGCCTTCCCAGAATGCTTTGCTGCCGTTGTAATGCCTGAGCTGGGTTTTCGAGAATGAAACAGAGTTCACTTGGTGCGAGGGAGTGGGAAAGGCATTCTGGATAGAAAGACCCACTTAATTAAAGGCAACAAAGCCAAAAAACACCCCCACATGGCATATTCACAGCATGGTCACTACCCCAGTGTTGTTGGACTATAAGATGCAAGGAGGGGGTGGGCTTTGGGCTCCTGAGGAGCTTGGATTTTACTTTAGAAGAGGTGAAGAATCATTGAACGGTTGGAAACTGGGGAATGATTAGCTCTGTATTTTAGAATGAGGAGGATGACAATGAGACTGGCAGAGAGAAAGAAGGTAGCCTTCACTGGATATCTGCTCTGTGTCAGGAAGTTCACCAGATGCTTGAGCTACATTATTTCTTTAAGTTTATACTAGAATCCATTTTAAAGATGAGGAAACAGATTCAGAAAGATTGACACATTTTTCTGAGACTCTCTGGTGTATGTGTGCGCTCTGCTAGGATTGCCAGCTTTAGTGGGGACAGTGCTCCCCAAGTCCACGTGGGGCACTGTGGCCCAGGCAGTCCTGGTCTGTCCTCACCTTCCCCTGAGGCCACCTCCACTCTGTACCAGGCTGGACCAGCTCTGGTCGCATGTGCCTGATCGATGCGCCAGCAGTCTGTGGGGATTTGCTGTTGCCACCTTACCACCAACCTAGTCACTTAAAGCAGTACCCGCCGACTAGCTCTCACAAGGAAGAGTGGAGTTCTCTGCTCAAGGTCTCAAAGACTGAACTTGAAGTGTCTGGGGGGGGGGGGGGCACCTGGGTGGCTCAGTCAGTTGAACATCCAACTTCAGCTCAGGTCATGATCTCACACTTCGTGAGTTCGAGCCTGGCATGGGGCTCACTGCTGTTAGTGCAGAGCCCACTTTGGATCCTCTGCCCCCTGGCCCCCCCTCTCAAAAATAAACATTAAAAAATATTTTTTTTAATGAGTGCAGAGAGCTGAGCTCTCATGTTCCAGCTCTGGGGAAGAATTCACTTCCCAGATCATGCAATTGTTGACACACTACTTCTTTGCTGGTATAGGATGAAGGTCCCCCTTTTCTTGCCAGCTGTCAGTCAGGAAGTGCCCTCAGCAACCAGAGGCTGCCCTCATTCCTTGGTGCAGGTCCAGTCCAGCTCCAGGCCACCGACAGTATTTTGAGTCCTTGTCATGCTTTAAATCTCTGACTTTTACTTCTGCCTCCAGCTGGAAAAAACACTGTGCTTTAAAAAAAAATTTTTTTAAATGTTTATTTTGAGAGACAGAGACAGAGACAGAGCATAAGCAGGGGAGGGGCAGAGAGAAAAGGAGATACAGAATCCGAAGCAGGCTCTGGGCTCTTAGCTATCAGCACAGAGCCCGATGAGGGGCTCGAACACGTGCGCAAGATCATGACCTGAACAGTATCAGACGCTCAACCGAGTCACACAGGTGTCCAGAAAACACTGTGCTTTTAAGGGCTCCTGTGATTAGATCAGGCGCACTGAGATAATCTGCATTTCCGAACAGCAGACGTGCCCTATAACATAAGCCAGTTGTGGGAGTAGCTTCTATCCTGTTCACCATCCTGGGGTTACGCAGGGAATGCACTCCAGGGCCCAGAGGTCCTGAGAAATGTCTTGGAATCCTGCCCACCACACACACCGTGATTACATTATGGTCAGAATTTGCCACTATTTAAAAAAATAAGTTTCCTCCTTGGAGTAGCCCAGGGTTTTGTTCCTATCTGCTGTCTAGCACTTCCTTCCAGAAGCCTCCTTAGGGAAGGAGACCTTGACAGGTGTTGAATTTCATAAATATTTTAGGGAACAATTTATTCCATGTCTGGCTTAAGCCCCAAGGCTGCAGACTGGCCACTTCTTTCCTTTCTGCACGCACAGCCTTTGGTGTCTTACCGTTGAGGCTGGAAAACAAAGAAGGTTCCAGCCATTATTCCCCATACCTACCTGGCTCACAGCTACTGACTCTTAATTAAGGTGAAGCTTTCTCAGGATTCTCTGTTCTTCAGCTATAAGTTATGACCAATGAAAAATCCAGCTTTTACTATGGATTAAAATATTTCCTTGTAGAAACCTTAATTTATGAACTTTAAGCTCTATGAATAATATTTTTACTTGTCTTCTATTTACAAACATCCTTCGGTTTTTCTAGGTCTTTTTTTTAACAGCAAAAACAAAAAGCTTAAGGGAACTCATCGGCTGGTCATTGCCCAGGTTGGGGGCTGACATGGCCACTGACCGTGGGCCCAGTGCAGGTGGTGAATGCCCTGTCCCCCAGGGATGCAGAGAGGCCCTGCATATTTGCCTGTGCCTGGGGGGCACCCTCGCCGTTCTGTAGCACAGGACTGACTCTCTTAGAGGGACATGAACATGCACAAGAGCTGAAGCTCATGGGGATACGAGCTCGGTATCAGAGATACCTAAAATCCAGAAGGGAAGAGACAGGCCTGGCTTCACTGCCTCGGGTCTAGTGTCACGGCTGCTGGCACCTGCCACAAGGAATTTCCCTGTGGGAAGAGGCCAACTTAAGGGTTTGCTTATATCTCACGAAATCAGAAGGCTTTAAGGGGGTTATAAAGTCCATTTATTAGGTTGTTTATGATAACTTGCAAAAAACAGTTTGAATGATGTTTGCTTGAAAGATCTTATGATAGGTTTTTAAATAGTGGAGGTTTTATTTGGCATAAATGATGGTGGGGGCAGCAGGCACCAGACACCAGACATAGCTTAACTCATAAAAAAGAATGGAATTAGGACTTCCAATTCTTGAAATTTTGTATTAGAAAAGACTTTATGGAAGAGGATTGTGATCATAAACTAAGGAATGAGCATAATGTTCTTCAGAACCATGGAGAGGGGAGCCTGCCATTTATTTAGTGCTGACGGTGTATGAGATATGGTACAGGAGGTCTGGTGGTCCCAGTGCTTGCTGGGCTCCCGGTGCTTGCTCCTCTGATGTTACAAATGAGGACACAGGTGGAAAACAGATAGTGGCTGACTCAGGGCTGCCATGTTCTCAGCGCTTTAGGAGCACCTCCCACGGGGTTCAGTGACCATGGTCCCCTTTCATCCAAGGCAACAGCCAAAACACTCAGGCAGTCATAGGAAAGAAAAGGAGAACTCTCTTCCTTTTGTTTTGTTCTGTAAATCCAGCAATTTTAGTGCTGTAAAAAGTGCTTAATTCTCAGTGGGATTCTTCTAAGGAGTGATGTACTCTCTACCAAATAGCCATGATGATTTAAACTCCTCAAAGAGCATCACTATTTGTCTCCTATTGGAGTTTCTCCCATGCAATTTCTTTAAGAAAAGACATTTTTTCAATGTTTGTGTGTTTTTGAGAGAGATAGAGTGTTGACAGGAGAGAGGCAGAGAGAGAGGGAAACACAGAATCTGAAGCAGGCTCCAGACTCCAAGCTGTCAACTAAGAGCCTGATGTAGGGCTTGAACCCAGAAACTGAGAGCTCATGACCTGAGCTGAAGTCACTTAACTGATTGAGTCACCCAGGTGCCCCTCTCCATGCAACTTCAGTTGAAATCAGTTGCTCTTTGTGTTCTCAAGATATTTTTATTTGGGCTTTAGTACAGCAACTAGGGATTCAAGGTTTTGGACCACGGTCCTCAGCATCAGGAAGATTTCAGTCCAGCTTCCCAGTCTTGAATGAGATAGATCAGAGTAATAAATATGAAAAGCTGGGGAGCTTTGTTAAAACATTCTTAAATATCAAAGATGGCATATCCATACAGTTCTCATTTGCCTAAAGGGTAAGCCAAAAATTTCCATTCAGAAATTATTAAAGAATTACCTATCAAGCTAACCCAGCAGGATTTTAGATATCATTCATTTCATCTTCCACTAAGATAGGTAAGTACTATATTTTGCCTAAATGTTTTAATCTTTCAACTTGGAGCTGTGATTCTCCACTGGGGATGGCTTTTGTCCCTAGAGGATATTTGAGAATGTCTGGAAACATTTTTTGATTGTCACAATACAGGGCTGGGCAGGGAGAGAGAGGGCTATTGGATCCAGCAGGTAGAGACCAGGGATATTGTTAAGCATCCTACAGTGAATGCACAGCAAAGAGTCACCTGGTCTAAGATGTGGACAACTCTGTTGAAAACTCTGGGCTAAACAGAAAGCATCCTGAAGTTGTTGAGAAACAACAGAAAGAGAAGAAAAGGAAGATGGCTATCGTCATGGACTCTGAAGGGAGAGAGGGAGTTTTCTAGCTCCAAGGAAGTGGGAGAAAATTCTCAGAGTCCAAGTGATGAATATTCTGGCGCTTTCCCAGTTGGCACACCTCCTTAGAGCCAATATGCTGTTCATTTCCCAAGAGGCTCTTCAGTTACTTCAACTTGAAAGGTTTCCTATTCCCCAGAAGCTACTAGGTAGAAATCGTTGTTTTTAAGAGTGCAAAAACTCCTAGCTAGATAGAACAATCTGGCTCCTTCCAGCAGCCCCCCAGTGTTTGTAAATATGTGGGAGAAGAGGTTGGATCTCCATTGCAATGAGCCACTTTTCAGCATTTGACTTGGTTTCTCGGGGTTTGAACTTGGTTGGCGGCCAAAATGTGGCTCACTAAAGCAGTGCTTGACAGGGAATAATCCATGAGACCCTCAGGTGCCTCGAAGCAGCTAATTAAATCTGTGACACAAAAGAGGCGACTACAATAGAGCACAAAATCTGAGCTGTAGAAATGGAACACCTAAACTTTCTTATTGCTCTATTAATAAAAGCTGATACAGGAGCCCTTGATCATTTCTATAATTTCTTACACCATACTAATAACTTCAGCAGAATTTAAATTGAGTTCAAATCAGATGCTCTTATCTTTTAACAACTCCCATATTAAGTATATAATTAAAATGCTCCAGTTTAAATATTTTCCCCAAGGTATTAACTACTGAAAGATTCACACAGCGACGAACCAGGTCATTCAGGGATGATGGCTCAAGCTTTTAAGCATGCCAGGTAGGGAAAAGGGATTTGTTACAACTGGACTAATTGATATAAAAAAGGAATGGAAAAAGTTGCTTTTAATTACCCAGAAGTCTCTTGATAGGTCATATTAGACCTCGGTCTTTTAAGTAACTAACCTCCATCAATATTTGATGATGTCCTCTCCTTTGCAAATGTGACTTGGTAAATATTAAAGAGAATTTCTCAAATTAAAAGTAAGCTTTAAGTCATTTATGTGCTGGGAGTTCGGAAGTCCTGTGCTGGGTGATTCTGGCTTTCATCTTCCATGGTTACTTCTATGATTTTAAGAGAGACGGTTTTATTGCCCTTGACCTTTGCTTTCTTTGTTAACCAGCTGGGTCTTAGAGTATCTGTTACCTAGAAGGGAATTGAGAGAAGATACTAGATAAAAGGTGGCATTTAACCAGGCTTTGAAGGACCAATAGACTTACCCACATTCCAGAATGTCACAAATCTCTCAGATGCGGGACCCAGGGGTACCATTCACCAGAACTGCTTTCCCTCTTATGTTTGTAAAACTATGAATCTCTTTTTATCAGCTCACCTGCACCCATACTCTGCATGTTTCCTGAAAAGAAATAGGAAAGAGGACCCTCTTTGCTATGACTTAGTATGGATTCCAAAAGGAGAAGATGAAGCTTTTCTGGAGCGCTTGGGGACAGCTGGGGGGATAGAGAATTGGAGGAACAAAGGTATTTTTCTTCTCTGTGATGATCTAGTCATGGTCACCTTGAAGGAAGAAAACACAGGGGATTATGCCTCATTGGGGCCTGGGAGAACTGCCTGCTGGAGCCTCAGGAATGTGTGAAGGTGAAGGTAGCCGTCAAGGTCGCATTCCCTCCTTGCACAAACCATCTGCTTCTGCAAGTGATTGGCTAGGCTTAGGGAGGTCTCAAGGGTATTTCCACAGGACTTGCATGGAACAGGATCCCCTAAAATGTGGTGGCTGGTAAGAGAGTTTCTTCTACAGATTTTGGTGCTACTGTTGACGACACCTACCATTTACTGACTACAAGACACTTTGCAAAGTGCTGTAGGTGCACTGTCTCATTTAATTCTCAGTCTAAGAGAGGGTAAATAAATAAATAAGCCTTTTCATAAAAGAGGCTTAATTACATTTGTGAAGAGATTATTACTAGTAAGTTTCAAATCTGGTACTGAATTTGGGAAGAAACTATGGTGTTCGTGACTGTGCAATGTGGTACTCATCTTCTTATTACTGTTATCTTACTGTTGAAGCCCGACCAGAAGAGCTGGGTCCCTGAAGGAGGAATCCAGTTCCTGTGGACCCAGAAAAATCCTCTTCCACCCAGCCTCTGACCTACAGAAGTGTGTCCTGCCCCCTCGTAAGGATGCTGAGTGTGTGAAGATCTGTCCTCTGGTCTAGGGCTGGAATAATTTTCTGGTCTCCTGGAGCGCTGTGTTGAGAAAGACTGCAGTTACCTCCTGGCTTATTAAGAAGCAAGCATTTGCTCTAGGTCAAGAGGGAGTAGTGAAATGTACCCTATATGTTTCTTTCTTCCCTTAGGACTTAGGCTTTGGAAAGATGGATCTAGAAAGAACCACTGTTCTCTGGCGTCCTCAGAGCCAGACCCCCAGAAGTGATCCCAGTTAAAGCCTTGGAAAACTATGAAGCCACAAGGGGTGGGTGGCTGGAAGAAGAGGGAGGAGGGGATTGACTAATGGAGCTGATGGGCTTCCAGTGAGGCTCCGTGTTGGGTTAGTGGGCAGATCTCAATGACATCATTCGCTGAGTGCTTGTATGTGCCACCTGCTATTCTGAACACCTCATTCCAAACACGTAATAACTCTTGTAATACAATGACTCTCTTTAGTAGGCACTGTTGTTATCTGCCTGCCCCCACAATGTAAAGATGAAGAGATAAGGCACAGAGGGAGTAAACAGCTTGTCCAAAGTCAGACAACTAGTAATAAGTGGCCCCAGCATTTGAACCTACCTGGTTCTAACCTCTCAAACTTTATCAAACAAAATTTGACATGTGATCTAGAAGAAAAGTATTAGGTAAATGGTATCCCCTCTTGGGGAGAAGGGCAGCAGTGCATAGGCAGAAAGATAAGAAATGTTCAATTAAAGAAAAAATGTTTCTATTTGAATATAGTCTGCATTAGTTTCAGGTGTACAGCACAGTGATGTGACAAACTGAAACATTATGCTGTGTTTGCTACCTGTCACCATCCCACGTTAGTACAATACGATTGACGTATTACCTATGTTGTACCTTTCATTGCTGTGACTTATTCATTTCACAGCCAGAAGCCCATCACTCCTACTCCACTTTACCCTTTTTGCCTCAGCTCCGATTTTTGTCTTTCTGTTTATTGTTTTCAAAAATGCTCAAAGCCTGCCATCCCACACCATAGACAACCCCTGCCTGTTAAACCACAAATGCCTACCGCAGCCGTGCTCAGTGCGACTACCTTCACAGGAGCAGTTGGGACAAGTGCGACGCTTTTCGAGAGCCTCTGGGCTCAGACATTGGGAAAAAGAAATGTCAGTGACAGGAAGCCACAGCCGTGGGACACATCAGCACTGAGTACTTTCTTCATTCATACAGCATTTCTCCAGCACAGCCTTGATTATGGCAGAGCAGGACGTCCCCAAGGGAATCCAGCCTGCAGTTTGTACTGTTCTTGATGTGGGAGCAGGAGGTAAGGCAGGAAAGCTAACTGGGACCAGATAGTGGAAGAATTTAAATGCCAGAGAACAGTTGGTACATACTTGGTACATAGAAGCATTGAACTGCTTGTGCTTTGAAAAGAATAACAGGGCACAGTGAGGAGGGTGAACTGGGACGGAGTCGGGGGGGTGGGGAGAGGAGCTGACACCATTGTCTCTCCAAGAGGTGCCAAGGGACAGACCTTGGGGGTTTCCCTCTAGCTCTGCCCTTTGCATTTCTTTCTGTGTGTGTGTTTGGGGTCTGAGTGTGTCCCCACTGGAAGGTGTGTGAGGATCAGACCATGTCTGCCCTAGGCCCCCTGTGTGGAGCCTGGAAGGCTTAGCCTACTTCGCTTTGACAAAGAAATCGCCTTGCTGAAATCGTAAGATGGCCCATTTCCTTTAGCAGTTCAATGTGCAAAATAAAACACACCTGGGTTAAAATATGCAGAAGGTAGGAAATAAAACACTCAGTTAGTACTTTAATAATTAAACTAAATTTTGCCACCAAGTGATAAATTCTGCTAAATCAATCAAATATGCATCAATTAGGCAATCATGCAGCCAGAATATTATACAACCTGATTGCCTGCAATTGTTAAAAAAAAAAATCAGTGAAGAGAGTAGTATAATCATTATAATATGTATAAATATTCAAAACCAATGAAACATGTTTCTTAAAGTTTGGCTGTAATGCCCTGATAGTATTAATTACAGCTTTGCTTTTCTTCTACAGCCTTCCTTTTGAGAACTTCATTCTGGTCTGGTTAGTGTCTGTCCCTCATTGCTATTCTTTCTTCTTTTCAAGGGGTTAACTGACTGGCATTCCAATGGATGAAGTAATGAAAGAACACATTGGAATATGGATGAGAAGCCCTAGGGTCTCCTGCTGACCCCAGTCATAGCCAGAGTTGTCCTTTCGAGAAGGTTGAGTAGGCACCGCTCCTTACTGTGCAGGGAAGTACCAGGGATCCTAGACATCCACACCTCCTCCTCCCAGTGCCTGCCTTTAGTGCAGCCTCTTCTGGCCTGGATTTGCATGTGTCTTCCTCTGTCCTGGAGGATCAGAGTGGCTCAGACTCGTGCCTGATTTTGTGACAGTGGATGAGAAGTGTGATGGGGTTTAGGGAGGGATTGAGTGTCCCCCTCAGCACCTGCAGCACGCTGCAGTCCCTCCGGCAATGTGTGCCAGGTTCCAGGCCCCCCACGTCTCCACCGACACTTGCTACTGTCTGTATTTTTTAATTATAGCCATCCTAGTGGGTTGACAGGGGTTGCTTCAATTTGCATTTCCCTAGTGTCTAAAGACGCCGGGCATCTTTTCATGTGCTTGTCAGCTACTTGGATACAGTCTTTGGAAGAAGTGTCTATTCAAATTCTGTGTTCATTTTTAATTGAATTATTTGTCTTTTTTTATTGTTGAGTTACATGTTTCCTTTATGTCTTCTGGATCCAAGACCTTTATCAGATAAATGATTTGAAAATATTTTCTTCAATTCTGTAGGCTGTCTGTTCACTTTATTAATAGTGTCCTCTGATGCACAAAGGCTTTTGTTTTGGTGAAATCTTATTTATCTATTTTTTTCTTTAGTTACTTGTGCTTTAGGTGTTATATCTAAGAAACTATGCTCTAGTCCCACGGTCATTAAGATTTACATCTATGTTTTCTTCTAAAAACTATATTATTTTTAAAATTTTTTTAAATGTTTATTTATTTTTGAGAGACAGAGCATGAGCAGGGGAGGGGCACAGAAAGAGAGAGACACAGAATCTGAAGCAGGCTCCAGGCTCTGGGCTATCAACACAGAGCCCGATGTGGGGCTGGAACCCACGAACCATGAGATCATGACCTGAGCCGAAGTCAAGACACTCAACCAACTGAGCTACCCGGGTGCTGCTGAAAAATATATAATTTTAGTGCTTACATTAGGTCTTTGATCCATTTTATTTATTTTTTATTTTTTTATGTTTATTTATTTTTGAGAGAGAGACAGAGACAGAGTGTGTGCAGAGAAGGACAAAGAAACAGGAAGACAAAGAATCCGAAGCAGGCTCTAGGGTCTGAGCTGTCAGCACAGAGCCCGATGTGGAACTCGAACCCATGAGCGACAAGAACATGACCTGTGCCACAGTCAGACACTCAACTGACTGAGCCACCCATGTGCCCCGATCCAGTTTAAATTAGGTTTTGCATTTGGTGTGAGGTAGGCATTCATTCAACTCCATGAAATTTTGATAGAATTGATCTCCCAGCTCAGGGATGTAAGCACTGTGGGTAATGAACTCTGGGAGCTATCCTGGAGGTAGAGGAGGGTAATCACTTTCTACTAGGATTTATGCTGAACAAGCATAGTTGTCCTGAGAAAAATACAGTGCAATTAGGTTTATAGACTCAACTGGACCCAGCCGGACTCTGTAACCATGCAGAGCATACACCCTGCACACTCTCACACTCATGAAGGAGATCTTACCTTCCAAGCAGGAAGAGGTTCATTTGGATATCTACAAGAGATGGCCACTGTCCAGCAGTGAAATAGCAGGCTATTGTCCTTTAGTTACTATAATCGAAGGAATACCTGTATACTTCAGTGGTGATAACATGACAAGTCTAGGGAGTACCAGTGGGCACTATAAAAGGAAGGACTTGAGAAGAATAAGCTAGCAACTCACAAATTTAAGAATGGCATAGGGAAATTCCCTTTATGACACATGATTGCTTACTAACAATGTTTTCTTTTCTCCCTACGTCATACCCCTCAGCTCACGTTTATTGGCCCTTATCTGCCATGGTCTCTTCTGTTTCTGCATGTCTTCTGAACAGAGGTATTGACAGCCCTACCCACTAAATGCAGATACTGCCTCAGTCCAAAATATCCCCACAAACTTTGATCCCTCAAGGAGTACTGCTGCTGCTTTTTAGAACCACTGATTTGCTGGTTGTTCTCTCATGGAACTCTGCTTTCTGTGTATCTCTCTCCTCTAACCTACAGTAGACTTGGTGCTCAGGGTATGTCTGCTGATCTTGAGTGAAATCTGTGCTTCCTCTTCCTTCGATTATGTTGCAGTTCAGAAAAAAAAGATTTAATTGTATCTATTGGATATTCCAACCATGTTTCATGAAACTTGACAAGGAGAATTTATATATAAGAGAAAGTGTCAAGGATATTGAGGTCAAGACCATTGTAAAGTGAAAGAACAAACTTGGACGTACTTGTCTTCTGCTGGTTCTGGATGCCAATACTTGTCTTACGGGATAGTAAATAAAGGCACTATGCTATTGGTATAGCAACAGAGGAAGAGATCAGTGAGACAGAATATAGAGTTCAGCAATGGAGCCTCAGCAGAGTGGATAGGTGTTCACCAAATGATTTCTCTTCTCTCCTGGGCGTAAACTGAACTTACATTTCCCAGCCAGTGGACTCATGGCCGAAGTGATGCACTCCACTTCTATGCCTGACCCATAAAAGTCCTTCCACGAACAATTCATTTTCTCCCCAGCAGTATGTGAATGTCTCTTGAGAGATCCAGGATAGGGCAGAAGCCTGAGATGGAAGGAGCCAGAGTCCCCGCGTGGAGTAGAGCTCCCCAGGACAGCGGATCATCTGGATTACCTGTGTGAGATGATTCATGACTGAGAGATAAACTTCTGTTAGGCTAAATGACTGACATGTGGGGGTTGGTAGCTTACTTGAAAAATCGGGCCCGTATGGAAGCCTGACACACAGCAGCTGCAGTGAAGGCACTGCAGAAGACATGGACAGTCCAGGGTACAGGGCTGTCAGTTTCGACACAGCAGCAACAAATCGAGTCCCTACTCCAGGCCCCTTCCCAGATGAACTGATCTAAAGTGAAAAATAAAGTTTTAAACCATTTAGAAGAATGCATAGAAGAACATCTTTATTATCTCAGGTGGAGACAGAAAAGCTAAGATGTGTAAGGTACCCATCAGGTGGAGAAGGACTGAGAAAAATCAACTGCATTAAAATGAAAGACTCCTGAGTAAAGACAGTGTAACTGAGGGGGGGGGGACTCAAAGCCTGGGAGAATATTTAAAATATATACCAATAAAGGATCAGCATCCAGAATATTAAAAAAAAAACCCTCCTCTGTGTTGATTAGAAAAGCAAAATAGAAAAAAAAAGCAGAGGTTACGAGCAGGCATCTCCTAGAAGAAAAAACATGAATTGCTAATAACTGTATGAAAAACATGTTCCACACCCCTGCCTGCCCAAGACCTATAAATTAAAACCAATTTTATTAACTAATTAAAGTCTAACAGTCATAACCTGTGGCGAGTGTGAATTGCAACGAGCAATTTGGACGGCCGTTTGGAGCATCTAGGAAAGTTGAACGTGCTTATTATGCCCTGCGCACTAACGGTTTCAGTCGTGACGGACCGGTGATGTTCGCTATCTCTCAGGCGTGGTGGTCCCTTCTGTTCTTATTCTCGCCTTTTCCCAGGTCTCAAGTAGTCCAACATATGTTTTAAGGACAATCATACCGTCTCTCTTTAGTCTTACATCCTGCAGTGGCTACTAGATTTATTTTGGTCCTTTCCTTCCTTCTCACTTAGCGCATCCCATCTCTGGATACTTTGCACAGTCCTATGAAAAACTGATTTGCTGTAATGACCGGCTGCTGAATTGAAAACTAACCTATGTGTGTGTTCCTGACTAACACAGGAGAGCTCAGTATGCACCAGACACTGTTCTGTTTTCTTGTGCAAACTCTTGGCATTAACATTTAAAACTTCATTTACATCAGCTCTTGCACTTCCCACGATAGCTCCGTGAGGTCCATGCTCGGTGTCCCCACTGGCGGATGAAGAAATGGGTGCAGAGCGGAGGAAGGGAAAGGAGGTGGAATCCACACCCTGGTTGTTCTGCTCCCCGGTCTGCACCACTTATCCAGGTGGTAACCTGGGTGGTTCAGGCCAGGTTCGGGCTGGTTGTCAGTGAGGGGACTGGATTAGACCCATAAACCACTTCCGCCAACTGAATCCTCTGGAACATTTTTTCTGGCTCACGCAAGCTGTTTGTTTATTTCCATTGGTTTTCTTCCTCTTATCAAGCAATGGTTTAACGTTGCCTGCATTTTGAAGCCCCCAGAGCATTTATAGAATTCAGCAGAAACTCCCAAATTCTGAGTACTTTTTCATTTACTGAATAATGAATCTTTAATTACTGGCTGACTTAAGTTGGTTTTCAAAGAGTGATACTGTTAACTACCAGCTGTGTCCCACCACGATGGATGAGAATAGTGTTCTATTTGATTTTATTTTACTTTCTTTTCTTTTTTGTTAATTCAAGACCTCGCTCAGAGGAGAGTACATCACCCACATAGCTTCCTTGACACTTTGTACTTGAAACAGATGAATTACTTCCCAGCCTGGAAAGCCGCCAAATCTCTAAATTGACATGTTCTCTGAATAATAAATTTCATATTAGAGGATGATGCCAGACCCAGGAGGATTCGAGAAGGGCATTTGAACTTTACAAATCATACAAAATATTTCCCTTCTTAAGAAACTTTAATGAGTAAAAGACTCTGTGAAACTTTTTATGTTCAGTTCAGTTTCCACTACACATGTCAGTAGTAAGCTAAACAGTAGATAATTCCAGCTAAACTATACCCGGTGGCTGAGCCCCCGCCTTCCATCTGAAATGTCCCACAAACCTCCAGACATCCTTTCTAGAACTGGACTGGTGAGCCATTGTACGGTTCAGAAGCTAAGACTTCTTGTTTTGTAGGTTTTCCTGATGAAGTTTTTGATTCAATCATGTGCTTTTTCATCTGATATTCAGGATAGAGTACAGATCCTTTTGGTGAAGTTTTGATGCATTTTTTGTTTGCATTGATCAAAAGCATTCTCCTGCCCTGCTGAGAACTATTTTAAACCTTGCACCAACCTTAAAAGAACTAGAGGACGTAGGTTTTGTGTTGGGAAATAGCACATTCTTTATTTTTCCTTCCTGGGTACACTTTTCTTGAGAAACAAAACAAATCTCACCACTTTTAAACAGACTTTCAGGTCTTCAGAGGGAGGAAAACAACAATCTCTTACTCTAAATGGATGAATAAAATTCCTGGATGTTTTGAACATTGAATAATGTTATCATTTTTATGCAGGCCCTATCTTAGTAGAATGTTATGCCTATCCTTTTAAAATGATGAAAACAAAAAAATTTAATCTTTCACTAAAGTTCTGTGTACTTCTCCCAGCTGTCATTGTGTATTTTCCATGGTAGATGGTTGCGTTTCCAACCAGATTTTAAACGAGCAACAGTTCCAGTACATTCAGGCTCTAGTTAGTGAATTAGGGCTCACAGCTATACTCAGAGGTGTATTTAAAGGACTGATGCTTTCACAAGGAATAGATGGTGCTGTCTTTGTCTGTAAGAGATTACAAAGGTAGTTTGGGGAAGAGCTAGAAGAAAACTTGGGGCCACAACCACCTTGCATATTTAAGCCTGACCCATGTCCCAGTAGGCCATATGTTCACAATGTTACGGCAGCCGTTTATAAACAAACTGTCCTACAGACAAAGAGTCTATATATTTTTGTATTAATGGTAAATTGAAATCATCAATAAGCATCTTCTGCCTTTGCAGTAAACTAGGCTCTCATTCGGGGGCTTTGTAGTTCAATGATACCCCGGCTTTCTAGAAAAAAAGCTTCGTGGCTTTCAAAGAGATTCTCTGTTCCCACAGTCCTCACCCCTGTAACTTCACCCCAAGCCTCTTGTTCTGAAGGTAAAATAACTTGGGGAGCAGGGAGTTCTGCATAAGCTCCTTGGACCAGCTATGCATGTACGTGTCCAATCTTATTCTCACTTCTCCTGGGTCACTCACGCTGGTTTTCAAAAAAAGGATTACTCATCCTCTGTGAGTTACCAAATAAATGTGTATTATATACACATTATACAATTATTCATTACATAAGCAAATTGTGTGTGTGTGCACGCATGCACACAGGTGTAAAATCTTCAAAGGCTGCCCTTGTCTTTTATGGAGTCCCTTGCCCAGAGGATTTGAATGACAGACTTTCCTCAGTGACCAAAGGGACCTCTTTTCCACATCTGGTCCCAGAGAAAGGCTTTTCAAGGCCACTCACGAAGCATCAGATCAAACTCTGAAGCAGATGACGGCATTCCGGTTGGTTGGCAGTCACAAATGGCAAGGAGGGCCCATCCATTTTTCATGAAGTTATAATTAACACCCTGTCTGCCTCCCACAGGGTCAACCTTTGGGAATGAAGACCAGCCAGCTCTGAAGGCAGCTCTGCCTTCCAAAGACACACCCAAGGGGGCCAGCCGAGCAGCCCCTCCGACGCCCTCCAGCGTGACAACACCCCGCAGGAGTTTGCTCCCAGCGCCCAAACCCACATCTATACCCGCTGGTAAGACTGCGTGCCTTGGAGAAGCTCCACAGTGGAGTGCCTTTTCTGCATTAAAAAGTCTTTTCAGTCCCTCGTGTCCATCAGTTGTGTAGATGGGTTTTACACCTTTGTAGATGAGTTTCCAATGGCATTTAAAATCAATAATAACAATAATACCACTGTTTTCAAGGTACTTTCATGCATTCATGCATAAACTCATATTCTCACAGCTACCTCTCACTTCCCCTCCAACTCTTAACCCATTGAGTCACACAGTTTTGACTGGGGGGGAAAACCCAAAACAATGACAACAACAAAAAACAAGAATCAAGCTGTTTTAAGCAGATTGGCGTTTGGCTCTGGAGCCCCATGGGACCAAACATCTGTCCCTCTGGGAGTGAGTCTTGGTACCCTACCGGAGCCGCTACCTCTAGTAGGATCTGGGAGCTCCCTTCCCCCTCTGGCTCCAGGCTCACACCACTGAAGTCAAAATCCAAACAAATATACCCCCTCAAAAGTTTTTTTGGAAGATAACTGAAAAAATGGGAATATAGAATACTTTAAGCATGATGTGGTCAATGTGGTTATATGTTTACAAGAGTCTTATTTTAGCCATTCGCACATGAAATGATATGCTGTCTGGAATTTGCTTCAGAGTAACTTCGGATGATAACGGATGGGAGTCCGTGTGGTTCGAAGATGAAACCTCCATTGACCACACGTTACTCATTGTTAAAGCTGGGTAATAGAGTACGTTAAACTAACTAGACTACTCTCTCTACTATATACTTATAGTGTTGCGTAATAATGCAGCAAAATGTGTCAACAGAGTGGCTGTTTTAGTTGAAGGAGGGTTAAATGGAAATCAGGTATGTTAGATGTGGCAATAACGGTATTTAGGTCCATAAAACTTTCATTTTTTTCTTTTTTTTTAATGTTTTTATTTATTTTTGATACAGAGAGAGACAGAGCATGAGAGGGGGAGGGGCAGAGAGAGAAGGAGACACAGAACAGGAAGCAGGCTCCAGGCTCTGAGCTAGCTGTCAGCACAGAGCCTGACGCGGGGCTCGAACCCACGAACGTGAGATCTGACCTGAGCCGAAGTCGGAGGCTTAGCTGACTGAGCCACCCAGGCGCCCCAAAACTTTCATTTTTGGGCTAACTGGGTGTGACTTGGTTAAGCATCTGACTCTTGATTTTGGCTCAATTCATGATCTCACCATTCCTGGGATCGAGCCCTGCATCTGTCAGCACAGAGCCTCCTTGGGATTCTCACTCCCTCTCTCTGTACGTCTACTCTACTCATGTGTGCTCACTCTCGCTCTCTCTCTCTCAATAAATAAAATTCTTTAAAATCTTCATTATTTTTTCAAATATTCCACCTACATAAGAAATTTCTTGAAGCCAAGTGATCTTGATAACAGGAATTCTCTTCCACTTTATATTGCTTTATAAAACATTTTAACATACTGAATCTAATTTGATCCTCACAGAAACTCTGAGAGGCAGGCAGAAAGATATTCTTTTACAAAGGAGAGAAGGACAGACCACAACTCAGGGTGTGACACTCTCGTCCAAGGTCATCTGTTGATGTCAGGAAATAAACATACGTTGTGTATGTTTCCAGGGCTTTTTCCATAATATTATGACTATTCACCTGGGGGTATTGGAACTCGATCTGTCATCCACAGTTGTGTCTATTAACATCAAGTTTCATGTTACCACGAAGGTAGTGGTAACAATGGCACCAAGGACTTCTTGCCTAAGGTCAGGCCCTCCTTGAGATGGCACAGAGTTCAGCTGGTCACACCAGGACTGCCATGTGGTCTTTTGTTACTCCAGGCTCGTGGCTCAGCATACCGATACACAATCTGTAGGTTTCCTTAAAATTCCAAATAATGCCTTTAAGAGAAGGAGGAGGCTTTTCATAGAAGCTGAAGTTATTGTGTGTGTGTGTGTGTGTGTGTGTGTGTGTATGTGTGAAAACACTCACCTAGCCCTCCCTGAGTGGAGACGAGTATGATTCTCTCCAGAGGCAAAATTTAAGTCTGTACTTCCTCAGTTTCTTCTTATGAGAAGCTATCACTTTCTTTGTCAAAAATTCAAGTATACCTTCTTTCAAGCTGACCTACAAGGCATGCGGTAGATTTACTGGACTTGCTCGTCTAAGTTAGAAATGTTATGGTAATGTGATAGTCACTTTCATCCCTAGTCCAGACCAAAATGCATTGTATCACGGCTTTCCCCTTACCAGTTCCCTTACTGGGTGACTGAGTAGAATGGTCTGGAGATAGAAAGATGAGTGAAACAGAGTTCCTGTCCCAGAAAGGTTCACAGGCCGGTGGTAGAGAAGCACAAAGAAATAATTGCAGAAACATTGTTAAATGTTATAATCTATTATTATACAGGCTCAGCCCACTCAACCTAATGGGGTTGTTCGTGTTGCAGTACTAACTGGTCTAACATATGTTCTGTCATAGGACATCTGGGCGGTGGTGGGGAGGGAGCTCAGTCAGTTGAGTGTGCAGCTCTTGATTTCAGCTCAGGTCATGATTCCAAGGTTGCAGGAGTGAGCCCCACGTCGGGCTCCATGCTGAGTGTGGAACCTGCTTGAGATTCTCTCTCCCCCTCTGCCCCTCTCCCAGCTCATGCTCCTGCTCTCTCTCCCTCCCCCCCCCAATAAAAAATTGAAAAGGAAAGAAAAAGATATGTTCTTTCCTTTCCCCACCGATTAAGAGAACAAGAGTGAAGCCATATTTGCTTTGTTGTCCGCTAGGGTAAGGAGACCACGCACATTGCTTAAAATCCCAGAGAATATGGAATCGAGATGTCAGGGAAAGGCATGGTTCGGGGAAATGAAGCAAGAAGCTCATTTTAAAGATTTCAGGACTTCGCCTTCAAAGTTTTATCTAATTCCAACACTTAAGGCTTTCTTGTATTTCAAAGTTACTGCTAAAAGATGAATTCTATCACTGCGTGTTAGCTTTGCATTTAGTCCAGTGGTTTGAATTTCTAAGTTTAATAAAATCTAGTTTCAGAAATAAAATCAGCTTTCACATTGCTTTGTGTCATCAAAGCTTCTTAAAAATCAGATAATAGGCATGCAGATTACAATTAAGTCCCAAATAATTGGATTTCTTGGGACTGTAAGGTGTTTGGGTATCTTAAGTACTTAGATAATGCCAGCCCTTGTTTTTTAACCCATGTTGTTGGAAACATTTCTAAGCCACAGTGTTTCCCTTCTTTCCCTTGGTGACTCCAGGCAAATGATGGCAGAGCTCTGGTATCTTTGGGTCATCTGCTCAATTGCTATTATCCACCTTTGTCGATGCAACATGGTCCCACAATAGAAATACCTTGGGAGTACTTGGACTCTTGCCTTTAACCTAGATTTCTGATGTGAGCTTTTTTTGTGAGTTGACTTTCTTCTGGTTCATCCAGGAAATATTGATGTACTTATTTTCCGCCACAGGGTGACTTGGATTCAAGGATAATTAGAAAAGTTCTTACTTCCAAGAAGCTTACAATAAAGTAAACAGAGTTATAAACCAATAAATGGAGTGAGAGCAAGAGATCTATAATCTTATCAGCCAGATTCCAGTTAATTCTAGCAGGCCAAAAATTCAGGGTAAAGTGGATTAAGAAACAATGACCTGAAAATTTTTAAATTAGATATAATAGGTCTTTGTTAATTATTTAATCACTTACTCTTTGTTGTTTATTGAATCATTTTCTAATTTATTTATTATTTAATTGCTTTCTGACTTCAGAAAAGATCCAAAGTCATATGCAGTAAAGGGCACAAAATGACACAGATTCAAAGATAAAATTCCAATAAAAACAGGAAAATCCTGATAAAACTAGGCTCAGTTTCCTGGATAAAAGAGCAAAAGAAGAAACACAATCAAGGGAAGAAAGAGCATGTCATTTCTTTGAAAGAGACTTACTTCCTAGCACACACTTTTAAGATTTAATTCTGTAAATTAAAAAATATATGTGTTGAACAACATAGTGGAAAACAAGTTTGTTGTAAACATATCTGTTCTGATAATGAAATAATTAGAAAATAGTTCAAAATTTTGGAATAGGGAAAGCTTTTCTAAACATGATATGAAACCTGGAAATGTTTAAAAACTGATAAATTTAACTATGTAAAACCTTATAATTTTCTACAATGAAAGACAGAATTAAGGAGATAGACTGAATGAAAATGCTGCAACAAAGTGTTCAATGAAAATAAACAGGAAAAATACAAAAATACAACTTAATTGGAAAAACAGGTAGAAGATATGAATGGGTAATCCACACAGAAGTACAAAATAGTCAGTAGCCATAAACATATAAAAAGAAGTTCAAATGCGCTTATAACTAAATACATTTAGGGTTTTTTTAAATGAAATACCATCTTTTTCACTGGGATTAGAAAAAATTAAAAAGGTTTATTACAGCCAGCATTAGTAAGAATATGGGAAGCAAACACTGTGGTAGTGTTAATGGAAATACAAATCTGCACAAGCTTGGAGGGGACACACGGTCACTTATGGAAATTTAAATGTATGTAATGTGTAATCCAGTGTTTCTACTTCTGGGGATCTCTCTTACAAAAATTCTTGCTGAGGCAGCAATGACATAAAGTACAACATTTTGGGCAACAATGATTATAATATAAAAAAACTGGAAACAATCTAAATATGCATTACTATGGAGATATTTAAATAAACTATGATACATCTATTCACTAGGCTGTTGTTTAGTCTTTCAAAAGAATGATGGGGGCACTTGGGTGGCTCAGTCAGTTAAGTATCCGACTTTGGCTCAGGTCATGATCTTGTGGTTTGTGAGTTCAAGCCCTGCATTGGGCTCTCTGCTGTCAGCACAGAGCCTCCTTTGGATTCTCTCTTCCTCTCTCTGCCCCTCCTCCAGTTGCTCTCTTTGTCTCTCAAAATAAATATATAAACTTCCAAAAAATTTTTTTGAAGAATGAGACAGATCTATATGAATTATATGGAAAGAGGTCCATATGTATTGTTAAAGGAAGGAAGCTGCAGTAAAGCCCATTTTTGCCAAAACCCGAAATAAAAGTAAATCTTTTTTACATATGCCTTTTTGTGTAGTTACAGAAAAAAGAGTAGAAAGCCTCATTTAAGTAGGTGACAGCTATTGTCAGTGTGGTGTTTAGTGGGAGGGGTAATGCAGTAGGAAGAAAGAATGTTCATTTTTCAGTTTGATCTTCCTTCTTTGTTATTAGAACTCTCCCATGTTTTCATTTGCATACAAAATATATTTAAATAACTCAGTAAAAATAGGATAATTTGCTCTAGAAGAGGCACCTGGATGGCTCAGTCAGCTAAGCGTCCGACTGCTGGTTTCAGCTCAGGGCATGATCTCACGGTTTGTGAGTTTGATCACTGCCCTGGGCTCTGTGCTGCCAGCACAGAGCCTGCTTGGGATTCTCTCTCTTTCTCTCTCTCTCTGCCCCTCCCTGGTTCATGCTGTCTCTCTGAAAATAAATAAATAAACTTTAAAAATCTTAACCTCTGTGCCATGCAGCTTAACTATTTTTACTCCAATGGAGACCAATTAATTACATTTATTGAAATAACTACCATTGAATTATATCCTAGAGATTGAGTTCTTCTTCCCAGGTCAGTGCTCGTGACCTCCCACAGTGTTCCTCAGACCCCCTACAATAATTCTGTAGTCTGTCCATGTCCTTCCTTCCCCGGGTTTTCAGACATAAGCTGAGAGCTAATACACAGTAGTAAACTTGGTTACAGTTGTAAAATATGAGCCACTCACATACTATTGTCTTCCTGTTAGATTAATAATGATCACTGCCTCAGTGCGCCCGGGTGGCTCAGTGAATTAAGCGTCCAACTTCGGCTCAGGTCATGATCTCACAGTTTGTAGGTACAAGCCCCGCATCGGGCTCTGTGCTGACAGCTCAGGGCCTAGAGCCTGCTTTGGATTCTGTGTCTCCCCCTCTCTCTCTCCCTCTCCATCCCCCTCAAGAATAAACATTAAACAATTTTTTTTAAATAATGATCACTACCTCATAGACACTGGTGTGGTGACAACAGAAAGTTGTAGTGTTTAGTGCTAATGATTAAGCAAAACCATACTGAACATCCTGTCCATAGCTATTGCAAGAATTTTAGAAGCTCAGCTTTGGTCTCTCAATAGTTCTTTTTCTCAAAAATTTCATGAAAAGTTTTTCTGCTGTTCATGTCAAATACAAAATCTCAGCAGTGCCTCAATCCCTATAATTTTACATGAATCTCAGCTTTATCCTTTGCCCCTTCAAACTGGTTTTCAGTTGTTGTAGCAAATAGGAAAATATTTTCAATTGAAAATATTGATCCAAAGACAGATGACTTCTTGGTCACTATACCCTCCGATTCAGCCATGTTGATGTGATGTATTATAGAAAATACAATTGCATTATTCACCCTACAGTATGGAAGGATTTCCTATGGTTACATAGAAAATGAACAGTTGAGGGGTGCCTGGGTGGCTCAGTCGGTTAAGCGTCCGACTTCAGCTCAGGTCATGATCTCATGGTTCGTGGGTTTGAGCCCCGTGTCAGGCTCTGTGCTGACGGCTAGCTCAGAGCCTGGAGCCTGTCTTCGGATTCTGTGTCTCCCTCTCTCTCTGACCTTCTCCTGCTCATGCTGTCTCTTTCTCTCAAAAATAAATAAAAACCATTAAAAAATTAAAAAAGAAAATGTACAGTTGGTATCTTGTCAGAGGGGAAAAAAACCTCTGAGAAGAGTAAGACTGTTACTCCACTTGTATTATAAAAATTCTGTTTGACTAATTTAAAAGTAGATTCTTATTTCTGAATTAAATTCCACAAATTTAGGTATTTCCGGGCTTACTCTAATTTAAAAGTACAAGAATATGGTCAACATTATTAGAGTGTGTCTACTGAACCCTTCGATGTGTGCAGTGAGCTGCTGAAACAGAACCTCCCACTATCCCTCAAGTCTGGCCGAGCACCATTGCCCCTTTCTGAGCACACCTTAAATGGAGAGGTTGAGGAAGAGCTTGCTGAAATAAAATACTGTGCTTTAGGAAAAAACAGAGCAGGTAAAAGGATTGCTTTCAGTGCTTTTAGAATCTCAGCTCTAGGTGATTTGGGGGTTGTTGGTACTGTAAACTGTGGTATGTGCGCCTTTACTATAATAGCTCCAAGATATGTTGTGTTCTAATCACAGAGTCTGGCATCCCACAGGGTGGACTCAGGTCTGCCCACAAACCCCCAGGAGTGACACTCGAAGATGGCAAGGTGGAAGCAATTAGGCTGCACTGGGCTCTTCAGTATGGAAGGTGTTATTGCTTTGCGTCCACTGTGTCCTCTGTGAGGCTGAGTCTCCATTGCCATCACTTGTCACTATGAAGCCAACAGGGGAACCAGCAATAGCTTGAGGACACAGGCATTGATAGTGGAGTAGAAGTGTTTAAAAAGAATCTTTGTTGCAGGAAAATAAAAGCAGTAAGTTGGAGACCATTCCTTTGCGTGAGGTCACGGAGACAGGAAACTATCATGGGGATGATGTATGGAACGTCTGGAAAGAGGATCTGTCCACTTCATCATCCTAAGAGTCGTGTTCCTGGGTGTCCCGGAACGCGCGTTTGCTGTTATTTCTGGCCTCCAGTGGGGAGGTTCCTAGCCCCTCCCCGCTGTGAATCACAAGTTGTAACACGAGAGTCAACTCTTATCCATCCTGGGGAGTGAGGACAGGTGGCAATTGGTTGCATGAGCATCAGCGCGTTCAACAAATATTTACTGAGCCCCTTCTTTGAGTTGAGCCCTGTGCTGGGTACTTGGGGAAACCATGATGTATGTATGAGACAGTCTTTGTCCCTGTGGATCTGAGGGTATAACAGCAGAAGAAAACACAGAATCTGTACTTACATGATTAATTATTTAATTACAGTTATGCTAAGTGCTGTGAAAGGGAAATGAGTATACAACCAACGCTTATTATGTAGACATAATGTAGAGTGCAGAAAACACACAGGCACAGACCTAAGCAATCAGTAGAAGTTGCCAGACAGCGATGGTAGAGAACAGCATTCCATGCAGGTCAACCATAGGAATATGGTTCTTTGTAAATATTAGAGGTTCCCAAGGCTCCCCCACCCACCTTAAAGTCTTGGACCAGGGCTGCTAACAATTAGGTCTGAAGCTGAAAATACATATACCCTTCTTTTCCCTTCCAACCCAGTTATGGAGGAACTTGCAAAAGACAGCATGGAAAAGAAATTGCATAGAAAATTTGTAGCTGCTTCATCAGTTTCTCATTTTATTGGTGAGTCCACCTTGACTTTAATGATGACATAAAAGTTGTCCCTTAAGGAGTTCATGGGAAGTTTGATTTTTGTTGTTGTTGTTGTTGTTGTTGTTCAGGGCCCTTGCGTTTTAAACTGTTCATAACGTCATCCTGTATTTCCAGTTTAGTGGTGTGCTATTTAACAATTATAATTAAATGCCCCAGAATGATCTAAGTAAGGGAAAAGATACATTTGTCTTCCTCTGCTCTATATCAAATTCTTTCATTAAAACAGCAAGCGGGGCACCCAGGTGGCTCAGTCAGTTAAGCATCTGACTTTGGCTCAGGTCATGATCTCATGGTTTGTGAGTTCGAGCCCCACATTAGGCCCTGCATTCACAGTTCAGAGCCTGCTTGAGATTCTTTCTCTCTCTCTCTCTCTTCCTCTCTCTGCCCCCATCCCACTTGCTCTTGCTCTCTCTCTCTCTCTCTCAAAACAAATAAATAAAAACTAAAAAAAGGGTTTTAGGTGACCTGGGAAGCATTATGGAACACCCATAGTACCAGAGGAGAATTTATAAAATGCCATGACTCACTTTACTGCGCAGCTACCTGCAGGGTGTGGAACCGTTGGATTTGTGGCAGCTCCTCAAAAGTAGGGCACAAAACCCCAACTTTCCTTTAAGAGTGTATCCGCAGATCTGAAAGGTTATACACCTGGTATTTTGTCCACTCCGTTTGTCAGCTTCGAAGAGCTATGGCATCTGGTCCGGCAATGATTAATGCAAACGGTCTTTTAGAGCTGCGTTTTCCATTGTGATTTCTGACATTTATGTGTTTCAGCACTCTGCCTACTGTGCTATAAATGCATTGTTATGCAAATTGCTACCATGATGTAGTGCAGTCTCTTAGCATGATGAACATGGAACTTTTAATTACACGTCCGTGTTTAAAACTTTTCATTTCCTTCCAGATTTATATATTCTACTAGCTAACTTACACTGATGAAATGCCTGCTACTAAGTACGGTCTTCAGGGGGAGTGGGAAAAAATGTAAATATAAGAATGAGACAAATGCCAGTCATCTATTTTCGAAGATAATTGAAGAAGAATAGCACATTTCTTGGACATTGCAAAGCATTCCTATGTTTCATTTTTTTTTAATTTTTTTTTCTGTTTTTTATTGATTTTTGAGAGACAGAGAGACAGCGTAAGTGGGGGAGGGTCAGAGAGAGAGGGAGATACAGAATCCGAAGCAGGCTCCAGGCTCTGAGCTAGCTGTCAGCACAGAGCCTGACACAGGGCTCGAACCCACGAACTGTGAGATCATGACCTGAGCCGAAGTCAGACGCTCAACTGACTGAGCCACCCAGGCGCCCCCCTATGTTTCATTTTTAATCCACTCATCAGCATATTGGTGTTGAGAACTACCTTGGGTCCTGCGTGTTACTAATCAACAGTCACCCAACCAGCCTCGCCGACAGGCATCCAAATCCCTCCCTCCCACCCTTCCCCACTGCTGGCAGAGCACCTCACCTTTCTAAACACAAATATAGTCCTGTTCCTCCCCTGCATGGGGCCTCTTAGTGGCTCCTCGTTCCCTACAGGCGCAGATGCCACATGTAACTGAACTGACCCGCGGTCTCTCCTTGGGGAGTTTCAGGCAGGGACAACACCAGGGGGAGCTGAGGCACAAAGTGAACTTTATTTGCAGCATATCCTAACCGCACTTCTCGAGTCCTTACTGCATGCTCAGCCATGCCCCTCATCTTCTTTCTTTCTCCCTTGTAACTGTTCTTAACCCCGTTGTATAGAATAGGAAGCTGGATTCGAGAAATCAAATAATTAGCCCAGGGTAACAGAGCCAGGTGTCAGGGGTGGAGTCAAGCCTGGGTAACTGCCTGTGTCACTGGGTGGTCCTGACAGTGATGGCCCTTGTCACATGGCAGCTGTGGCCAGCACCACATAGCAGAGGACCAGCCTGCTGCACGTCTGTGTCCATGACCAGGTATGGGAGGGGGGAAACAATGACAAGTTATCAGACCTTTATTTAAATTTTTTTAAAAAGCTAGGGAGCCTGGGTGGCTCAGGCAGTTAGCTGTCTGACTTCGGCTCAGGTCATGATCTCACGGTTTGAGGGTTCAAGCCCCATGGTGGGCTCTGTGCTGACAGCTCAGAGCCTGGAGCCTGCTTCAGATTCTGTGTCTCCTTCTCTCTCTGCCCCTTCCCCACTCACACTCTGTCTTTCTTTCCTTCAAAAATAAATGAATGCTAAAAAACTTTTAAAAATAAATAAATTAAAAAATAGATCCTTTGTATACAAAATTGGCTACACCTCTTTAGGTTTTAAAAAACAAAAGTCACCTTGGACATCTTTCTTTCTCCATGTGATTTTTGTTCCAGTGAATGGAGTGACTTTATCAATAATTCTATCACATAGAATTTGGATGGCAGAGGAAATAGCTTTGAAGTTAGATGCAGATTCTGTGTGCTTTGGTCACACTGCTAATAATTGTGTGCCCTTGATTCAATTACTTAACCTTTCTGACCTTGGATACCTTGTTGGAAAATGGACAAGGATAACAAGCTTGTTCAGCAATCATTTCATACACTGGTGCGGTGCTTATAATCTATCGGTTCTAAACAAATATTTATAATAAGTTAATGCTGTTAGTAAGTACCGTTTTTGCAGCCTTGATAAGTGCCTGGCATTGTGCTAAGCACTTTTACTGTATTATACTGTTGTGTTCTTACTACAGCCTGTGGGGTAGCTACCGTTCTTATTGCCCATTTTACACCTGAAGAAACAGAGCTCAGAAAGTAACCCGCCTGAAGTCACACAACTAAGCAACCAATAGATGTGAGTGTCTGAGCCCCCAACACATAAGCTAATATGTGCTAAGCACCCTCCCCGTACGTGTTTTACCTAACTTCAAAATAATTGGTACTTATAACCACAGATTCTAGTTTATAATGTCTGTTCTGTCACTTGTGAATTAAACTATCAAATTAATAATCAGTTTACATTTGAAAAAGATTGTCAGATATTATCATGAAAGATGATCATAACACATTAAGTTTTTCAAAAGGTTACAAAATCATATTGTAATGTATACATTAGTGCAAAACAAAAAAGGCAAAAAAGGAACGAAAGACTTTGCCAACATTCCACAAAAGCAAAAAAGCAAATGTCCCACACATACATAAAAAGGGTGTTGAACTGCCTCCGTGACCAGAAGAATGCAGTTCAAGTCACAGTGGGATGTACATGCATCAGAATGGCGACTTGTTTAAGATCTGACCTTCCCAGGGCACCGGGTGGTTCAGCTGTTTAAGCATCCAACTCGATTTCAGATCAGGTCATGATCTCACGGTTCATGAGATCCAGCCCCATGTCAGGCTCTGTGCTGACGAAGTGGAGCAGTTTGTGATTCTCTGTCCCTCTTTCTCTCTCTCTGCCCCTTCCCTGCTCTCTCTTTCTCTCTCGCTCTCAAAAATAAATAAATAAACTTTAAAAAATAATAACAAAATAAAATCTGACCTTCCCTAGTGTTGGTGAAGATGCAGAACGTGACACACTCCTGCAGGGTCCTGCCAGGAGACAGGGAAATGGGTATAGCCTCTTTGGGAAACAGTGTGTCCTTGTCTCATAACATTGGCACCTGCCTTAAGGTAGGGATTCTGTACGCACATATATGAGAAACGCATACACACATGTATCAGGAGACACAAGTACGTTCAAAGCAGCATTGCTAAAAACTGGAAACTTCCATCAGAACAACTACACTGTGACATGTACACACCACAGATCACTGTTTGGCAATGACCATGGACTACGCCTGCATGAATGTTACAGTGTTTAGTAAAAATTGCAAGGCACAGTGTCATTGCTGATTATACAGTTAATAAATAAGGATGCCTGGGTGGCTCAGTTGGTTAAGCATCTGACTCTTGCTTTTGGCTCAAGTCATGATCTCACAGTCTTGATATTGAGCTCTGCATCTGGCTCTGCAATGGGCATGAAGCCTGCTTAAGACTCTCTCTCTCTCTCTCTCTCTCTCTCTCTCTCTCTCTCTCTCTCTCTCTTCCTTTCTGCCCCTCCTCCTCCTAACAATAAAAATAAAGTTTATATTAATGTAGAGATGTTGCTTAAAGGGGCACATTGGTTGAATAGCATAACTATGAGGAAAAGCAAGAAATAGAATGACAGTGGCTTTCTCGAGTGGAAAGAAAGATACTAGAGACATGATGAGCTTCAGTGGCAGTAATGTTTGAATGTTCCAGTTCTGGACCTGAGTAACAACTTCATGAGTGTTTGCTTTTAATTACTTGTTGAACTGTACAACTAAGTTTTAAGCATTATTTTTTTTACAACACAAAGTGTTTAAAACTGTATTATAGTATTTTATTAAGATTTATTAAGAAATACACACACACACACACACACACACACACACACACACAGAGTGTAGTCTGAAGTAATGCAATTTAGCGGGTTCATAGTGGTTATTTCCAGGTGAGGAAATGGCACAAATGAAGAAAAAGTATATTTTTTTATTTTTCTACAATGACCATGTATCATTTTATTAAAAAGGAAGCAACTTATTTAAATATTCATTTACATGTCATGACTGAGTCTTGATCTGTCATCTTAGCCGGATAACTTAAACTCTATGCAATGGCCACCAATAACAGTTTAACTTCCTGTTTACTTTCTATTCTTTTCATTAGTCATCATTCCATTCATTGGCCTCAATCTCTTTTATGGTTTCCCATTTATAAGAAAGAAAACAACAAGGATATGTGTAGCATGTTAAGTATTTAACCCAACAGTGGTATTTTTTCAGAAATGCTGGACAGAAAGAGTAGGAACTTCTTGCTAGTGAGGTGAGAATGCTGGGAGGGCCAGAGACCAGGTAGGCGGGACTCACGAAGCAGACCCTCCAGTCCCACACTTCCCTGCTGGTCCTGCGTGGGCTGTCCGAGGGCCCCGTGCACCTTTGCCCGTGATCCCCACCCCACCGTCCCCATTTCTTCTTGGTGATTCTTCTCCATATTTCACGTCTTAGCTCAAGAGTAACCTTGGGAGAAGTCTTGCCTGGCTCCTTCTCCGAGATCCCAGAGAGAGATCTTTCCCCGGGCCTCCAGGCTGCCGCTTGCTACCTTATCGTGTCATTACTCATTTACACGTCCGACTAATTGGTGACTTTCAGGAGGAGGATTTTGTCTTTTCACCTTGAAATCTGCAATGGCTGATATCATATAAAGTACAGCAGAGCCACCCAGCAAATATATGATGAATGAATGAATGAAGGAATGCAGAGGACCTTTTAAGGAATGAATAGTTTAGAAAATAAGGAAGGGCTGAGGCAGCCTGTGGAGTAAATCTACAGAATATTGGCATGAGGTTTCTTATGTAATACTAAATAGACCCAGCTAGGGATTTTTATTTACATGTGGAAAATGTAAGCTCTGAAAGGCACAATTTTATTGTTATCTCAAACTAATGTGAAAGCAAATTATTGGCTCGAATGCGACTGATAATCCAGACCATTTCTTTCATTTAGGCTCATCTGACTAAACTTCCACGATAAACAAAGCCCTCACATCTGTTTGTATAGTTTCAAAAATACAGAGTAGTTTCCCCACCACCACTTACTTATTCACATTTTCTCATTACCGAATAGATCATGCGGTGTCTTGATTCCCCAGGAGAGCTGGTTATTTTCTTCCCACAAATCCATCATACTCAGAGCTTTACTCATTTTGTTTCTAACAGTGTGTAAAGTGATTTCTCATTACTCACTTAGGACATGTCTGTTACATAGGGAGAGAGAGGTGTTGGAGAAGAAATAAGAAGAGGTTTCAAAATGGCAGGAATTCCTCTAATCTCAAGATTGATTTCATTTCCTAAGGAAGAAGAACATAATTAGTTAGTAATAATACTATTTGTTCATAAATGTTTACTGAGTGGACAATTCTCCTAGAATGTATTGTCTAATGGGAAATATAAACAGGTGGAAGGTCTACAGTATAATAAAATTGTAGCCACAGAGCATGAGAGCAGCATCTAGAAACCTCTAGGTTGAGATCTGAAGGATAAGTTGGAGCAGAGCTAACTGGAGGCAAGAGGCTGGAGGGCGCTGCTTCAGAATTCCACAAGAGAAGCGACGCTAGTCTGAAGTAAGTTGCAATAACTATGAAAAAGAAAGTGGACAAAATTTAAGAGAGCTACATGACTATGTTTCACAGGATTTGGCATTTTATTATGTGTGAAGAAGTGAGAAAGAGGGAGGAGACAAGGATGAAGTCAACATTTCTGGTTTAGGCAAAACAAAAAACCATATTTGCTGAGAGAACGCAAGACTGAAAAGAAGTTTTGTTGGGTGACAAAAAGTTCAATTTTGGCTATATTAAGTGTCATGTGCATCGGAGATATCCAAAAAAAGACATTTATATATAGAATATATATATATTTATATATATAAATATATATTCATTCAAAGTACAAATAGTAGGAGTTCCATAAAAAGGAAACAGAGAACTCAGAGGGAAGGAAATTACCGGAGTAACATTTCAAGAAATTTCCTAGAACTCACAGGATGATGATTTGCAGACTAAAAGAACCTACCAAGTGTCCTGTACAGTTAATGCAAAAAGACCCACACCAGAATCCGTCAGTATGAAATTGCACAACACTGGGGAAAAGAAGAGACACTAAGACCTTCCCAAGAGAGCAAACAGATCACATACAAAAGGTTGGAACTTAGAGTGGCATCACACCCTTCCATAACAACCCTGCAAGCTGAAGGAGAAATGCCTTCACAGTTCTGAGAAAATGATCATCACATTAGAATTCTGGATTAAGCTAGTCATTTGTATGAAGAAATTTTTAGCCATGGATGATGTCATAAATTTACCCCCTATATACATTTCTTTGGAACCTCAAAAACAGAATGTGCTTTTCCAGAATAAGGAAGCAGACCAAGAAAAAGGAAGACATGAGGTCCCCCAGAAAAAGGGACCCTGTGTAGGAAAGAGGCAAAGAAAGGGGTGCCTGGGTGGCTCAATTGGTTAAGTGTCATGGTCTTGCAGTTTGTAAGTTTATGCCCCATGTTGGGCCATGTGCTAGCATCTCAGAGCCTAGAGCCTGCTTCAGATTCTGTGTGTCTCTCTCTTTCTCTCTCTGCCCTTCCCCTACTCAAACTTGTCTGTCTCTCTCAAAAATAAACAAGTACTTAAAAAATTTTTAGGAAAGAGGCAAAGGAATTTCCAGAATGATTATGTAGGGAGGTTTTAGGATGACAATACTGCAATAGTTATAGAAATTACCAGCTTAGAACAAAATGAAGAATTGAGGGCTCCAGGAAAATAAAATGAAACCTTTTAATAATTGTGCGAAGAGGCTCATGCTCCAATAGAGAATTTTGGTGGAGAATTAGCAAAATATATATGGGAATCTAAGTAAATAAAAACCAAGGCAGCTATTAAATGCAGGCAAAAACAAAAAGTCATACAAGTAAGGAAACTACTCAGTTGTGAATACTTATGTAATTGTAACAAGATGAACAGTGAGTTTTGACTTAACCAAAAATTATGGTACAACTATATTGATGAGGGAAGTAGTGTAAAAGCAAACCTATAAATATCAAAATTGTTATTTTCTGTAATAGGAAGATATTAAAATCTGTCTCAAATGTAAATATCAAAAAATAGCAGGAGTTCTTGGATGGCTCAGTCAGTAGAGCATGCAACTCTTGATCTCGGGGTTGTGAGTTTGAGCCCCACACTGGGTGTAGAGATTACTTAAAAATAAAATATTTTTAAAAATAAATAATAATTAATGAAAAAAATAAATAGCGGCATAAACCTGTTACTTAGATATATAGAGAGATAAATACTAGCAAAAATAGCTGAATATTGAAGGTAATGAATATGAATTGGGCATATGGAAAGTATGATACTGAGGTTTTGTTTAAAGCCTGTGGAATGATCTTTTAGAAAGGCTCAGATGTTGAACTTGTTGTGTTTTTTTAATAGGTTAAAAAGAGGAATGCAAAAGATGAGAAAAACTAGAATTACTGGCCTGTGTTGTGGCTGCAGATACAGCTGGTGACTATAAATTTGATGGCCCTGCCTGTGTCAAAATGTCTTCAGCTGGACTCATGGAAGAGAACAGCTCAGTTAAGCTACGGTTGGATTCTGCATACAGCTGTGAGCATGGGTGGTTTCTGCTGCCTCTGTGCTAATAGAGCAAAAGTGTAAAGAGGAGGACAGAAGCAAAAGACATTAGGGTCAACTTTAGATTGGATAGGAAAGGAGGTGAAGACAGAAAGATCCTACTAGTTTGGGGGTCCAGGGTTTCACAGTCTAGTTAGAGAAATGGACAATCAGAGTGGCAAAAACAAAGTGAGACAGCCGGAGGATAGAAAGTTGTGTTCCAAAGGTGGGTATGTGAATTTCATAGGTGAAGTTCCAGTTGATGACAGGGTCCAGGGTGATACCCAGAGTTCCTGATCAAAGGAGCCTGTCAGGAGGATTGGACGTCAAAGGACTGGAAGGATGGGGTGGCAGATGAGTTATGCATGAGGTCATTGACATGTCTAGGATGATGGCAGGACCTGTGGTAAAGAGGGGCAGGAATCTTGTTGCAGGTGACAACAGGGAACAGTGTTAGTGTAGACCAGGCAGAACTGTAGAACCTCAAAGGAAAAGGGATTTCACATGCGTGTGGATGCTTCAAGTTCTGATGGGATATTGGATAGTTTGACAGGGACCTCAAGACCCAAAGATAACTTGGGTGAGGAGGATAAGGACAAGTGGCAATCATTTGAGAAATTTGCTCTGGGGAGAGATTTACAATGAAAGTAGAAGAGGGGGATTATTTACCAAAGGGTAAGGAGGGCCACGCAGTGTGGACCTAGGGTCAGAGAAAGGAAGCTTGGGTCACAGATAGAAAGGAGGTAAGGATTCACTGACCTCCACGTTTAGAAAACAAATGGCTTGAGCCATTCCCTAGTTCCCGGAGTCCAGCTCCAGCAGGTCCAGGGCTCCCTGAAGGATGGATGGTGTCAGTGAAAGGGGGAGGGATGCGAGAGCCATGAGTTTCTTTCTGATCACCAGGCAGGCATCTCTGCTCTGACTGGAGAGTCAGCTTCATTTATGGTAAAAATTGTATGGGTGGCATTTGCCTTAGACAATTATTTCTGATAACAAATTTCTTTGGCATGTAAAAATTTCCCAGAACATTGATTGGTAGAAGACTTATACATTATCTTTATCAATAGTGATTAATGTAGGTGATTTAGATGCCTATCATATGGGGAAGGAAGGTATCACAAGGTGATGTTTTTAGCAGAGCAAAGGCAAAAGTTAGTTCTTTGTGAGCAGGGGTCAATAGCCTGTTTTCTCGAGGGGAAGTAAAACAGGTTGCTCAGAAAATGTAATATTTGCTCCCATAATCACAAAAGAAGAAATTCCTATAATAATTTCCTTCACAAGGTGCAATCAGCATATTTTAGAAAAAGGGGACAAGTCACACCTGATACCAATCAGCAAGGTGCCTTAGAGGGTTGGTGCTCAAAAAATAATTGAGTAGGGGGTAGACATTGGCCACCAACTGATGACGGGAGGCCATGCAAAACCCTCCTCAACCTCACAAGGAATATTCTCAGCTTAGTGAGTTCAGAAATGACTCCCAACACCTGGTCTCTTGGTCCCAGCCCAAAGTAGGACACCTTCATAATCTTTGTCTTCCTGCCTTCTCTCCAGACTGCATTCTTGAGTGTTCCCACACCGGCCCAATCCTGCTTCCCTTTAGACCCTCACATGGGGGTCATTCACCCAGATTCATTGTGCTTCTGAGTACAGGTGGGCAGCAGGCTAGATGACTAATTACGTCTCAGGGCTCATGGGGGCTGTTGCAGGAAAATGAAATGCCAGCAAAAATGGGGGCATGAAGAAGTCATAGGTTCAGATCTCAGCTCAGCTATGTACTGGTAAAAGTGAGTATGTTACAGCCTCCATACCTTCCGTTTCTTCATTTGCACAGTAATGATACCTGTAGCCATAAGCAACAGAGTTTAGGAATGGGATACAGTGAGATAATAGACTCAGAACAGTGCAAGCTCGTTCTTGGCGTTTATTATTTTTTAAAATATTTATTTATTTTTAAGAGAGAATGAGAATGAGTGGGGAGGGGCAGAGAGAGAAGGAGACATAGAATCTGAAGCAGGCCCCGGGCTCTGAACTGTCAGCACAGAGCCCAACGTGGGGCTAGAACCCACGAACTGTGAGATCATGAGCTGAGCTGAAGTCAGATGCTTAACTGGCCGAACCACCAAACTGCCCCTGGTCCCTGGCATGTATAATGCTAAGGATGTATTTGTTCAATGGAAGTAGAACCTCCGTGACAGCTCACGCCACTCTCTTTCACTGGAATAGTACCCGCTGCATATTTGGTGTTTTATAACAGACGAGTGAGGCTATGTTGTGTGGATATATATTTCATACGTTCCTCTCTAGATAATATTTCTGTGCTTCATTCTATTTAAATCCTATAAATCTCCCCTTGAAATGTCCCCACATTCCATTTGTATTATAAGTGACATCAGAATCCCCACTTCCTGATTATATCATTCATTTTTCCCCGATTTACCTCCTTTCAGTTACATTGGCACAACACTTATTACTTGCATTGTGGCCACATTCACATTTCATTTTTCTTCTGGCTCCTCTCCGTCTTCCTTCCATGGCTTTTCATCTTCCTTGTCTGAGAGTGGGGCCGGGGGGCCGGGAAAGGATCAGACCTTGGCCTCGGCTTTGACAGGTGCTTGGCGTGAGAATAATGGACAGGTGGGCGATAAAGTATATTGCTGTGTATATTTCTTTATCCTTTTTGTTTCTTATCTTTCCTCACTTACACTGAGATTTACCTGCATGTGTGGCCTATTGTTCAGAACCTATAAAAATGCCCTTTGGTTTTTTTTTTACACGCTTATTTACTTTATGAAACAAGTATAGCAGCCCCGTAACCATTATCTTAAATCTGATTTTTTCCCCATTCTGAAGTACTCATTCAGGACCCCGAATGACCCACTGTCACTTGTCATTTTGTTCTGTTGTGAGGATGACAGCCTCCCCCTCAGAGCGAGCCCATCCTTCTTGATCGGGAAGCTTTCCTCCGATTCTCACAGCTCTCGGGCATGTGGTCTCTCAAGCACCCCTGATGGACGGAGTGTGAGTCACTTTTACAATGTCCAGTTCAGGGAGAAAACACGAAATGAGTCTTCTTCCGGCTGCTGCCACGTTCACTCGTGCCACTGGGGAAGGCCCTGTCCACATGAGAAACACCTTTGACACTATTTTTTTTCTCTTGCTGAGCCACTGCATATAGGTTTCCAGGCACAGACTTTCAACTTAGACCTTTGGGATGCTTTTTGCTGCTTTATATATAGTGAAGCCCTTTAGGACTGTTTGAACTCCCAATAATTATCTGCACTGGGTGGATATTATCAGAAACAGGTTTCAAATTAAAACTGTGAACTTATGGGGTGCCTAGGTGGCTCAGTTGATTAAGCATCTGACTTGAGCTTAGGTCAGGACCTCACGGTTCATGGCTTCAAGCCCTGCGTCGGGCTGGATGCTCACAGTGTGGAGCTGGCTTGGGATCCTCTCTCCACCCCTCCTTCTTCCTCTCCCCCCACCCCCACCCGCTGCTCTACCCCCAACTTACACTTTCTCTTCTCTCTCAAAATAAATAAACTTAAAAAAAATGAACTTATGGGGTGCCGTGGTGACCGTACAATATCTGACTCTTGATCTCAGGGGCATAAGTTCAAGCCCCACATTGGGTATTGAGTCTACTTTAAAAAACAAAATAAAACAAAAAACCCTATGAACTTATCCTCTGATACCAGTGAGGCTGGCATTTCTACCCCTCCCAATCCGTTCTCCCTCCCATCCTAAAAGTTCCCCCAGTAGGGCTCTGAATTTTATATACATGCATTCTTTTGTAAAGCTGCAAATCTCCAAACACAGAAGGTGCACACTGAGGTATTATTACAGGTAGTTTTGACCAATGAAGAACCCGTAAGAGATGAACATGTATATATATTTATGAAGGAGCTGTTTTCTCTAACTGGCACTTTCAGGCCTTGCCTAGTTGCAAGTCACAGAAAAAACCCAATCAAACCACCTTAGGCACAAAAGAATGCATAAGGTCAGAAGGATTTTTGGTTCACGTAACTGAAAAGCTCAGGGGATGTGGCTACCGTGAAGCAGGGCTGCACCCAGGTCCGTAAACAGTGGCATAGTGAATGTTTTTTGTCTCCAGCCCCTTACTTTCCACTGTCTGGCTGCTTCCCAGAGGCCTTCCCCATGCGGAGACACAGACAGTCAACGGCAGTTCAGATTTACATTCCACTAGTTTATACATCTGTCAGAAAAGTCATTCTTTTCTAGCAATTCCAGCAAAATTGATAGGATAAGGCTCTCATTATCCCCACCTGGATTTTTTTCTACTCTCACACCAGATTCTCTGTCCCACAAGCATGATGCAGAGCTCTGACTGGGCAGGGCCAGGTCACATGCCCACCTCCTGATCGAGATGGGGTTAGCTCCCCCTCCCCACTTGAACCACGGGGAGGGAAAGGTTAGTTCCCCCAAGTGAACAGGGCTGCTGTTTAAAGAAGCTGATCAGGCCAAATGAGAAGCATCCATAGGGGTATGTAGTCTACACCAGGGGAAAGGAAACAGGGAAAGCTGAATGGGGTTTAAGGAATGACAACTATTCAAGAGGACTTGGGGATAGTAAAATCTTCATAAATAAGTGATGGAGATTCAGGAGACTAATATAGACAGTGCAAAGAAAGAGTTTCCTCATTTAATAATTTGGTTAGACAAAGAGGCCATGATAGGCCAGATAATGGCCCCCAAAGTATGTCTCTGCTCTAATCATTGGAACTGCTGTGTGTTACCTTCCATGACCACAGGGCTTTGCAGCTGTGTGCTGAAGTGAAGGGTCTAGAGCTGGGGAGGTTGTCCTGAATTAGCTGGATGGACCCAATGTAATCACAAGGGTCCCCGTAAGAGAAAGGCAGGAGCAGTTAGAGGAGACATGAGGACAGAAGCGGAGGTCGGAGTTATGTGCCTTGAAGATGAACAAGGGAGGCACACACCCAGGAACACTAGAAGCTGAAAAAGGCAAGGAAACATCCTCCCCTGAAACTTCCGGATGACAGCGCAGCTGACACAGTGAGACTGATTTCATGCTTCTGGACTCCCAGAATTATAAGAGAACACATTTGCGTTGTTTTTAAATCACTCGTTTGTGGTCATTTGTCCCAGCAGCGGCCACAGGGAATAATAGAGGGGCCTTCAGTGAAGAGCAGTGAGCTTAGTTTGAGGATGATCAGTGGTGGACCAAGCAGACAAAGGAGGGATGGAGATGCAGCATAAGACAGCAGTCTGAGTGAAGACACACAATGTCACGTGGACACTGCACTGTCACTGCAGGGGCAGGTGGCAGAGGAACCTGGACCCTAGAGGTGGCACATCTCATGCCAGAGTTAGAGCTTGCTACCGAAGCCCATGGAAAGCTTTGGAAAGGCTTTAGAAGTAAAATCTGTGATCTGTTAATGATTATGAGAGGTCAGTCATCCCAGCACCGGAAAGATGAGTTGGGTAAACCTGAAGAAGGTAAGATACAGGACAGAGAAATCCCTTATGAGAGTTTTCTAGTAGGCCTAGCGAGAACTGAGCTGAGGTTAAAAGTTAAGAATGGGTACATGGCCAGATTGAAGAGCCACTTTACAAGGCAGCATGTAGTGGCTGATTAGATATAGGAACATAAAGAAGAGGACTTGTTGGCATCTGGTTTCAGTGACCAGGGGAACAGCCGGCCAGGAAGGAAAATCTAGGAAGAGAAGTGATTAGAGAGGAAGAGAATTTGTTCCATTTGTGGCATGTTGATCTGGTTGTCTAGTAGGTTGTGGTCATGTCTAATTGGCAGCTAAAACCAGGTCTGGATCTCGGGAAGGATGTCAGGGCCCATTGGATTGGAAATGACAGAGTTGATAGTCTTCAGTGTGTGCAACTTGGTGGTACAGCATGGTGACAGTTAGGAACAGCCAGGAGAGTGGACAGGAGAAGGCTGAAGCAGAATCCTGGGTCAGCCCTACTCAGGTGCAGGCAAAGGAAGAAGGCACAGTGAAGGAGAGAGAGTGGCCAGAGGGAAAGGAGGAAAACCACGAGACCACAACCCACTCTGCCGTTTCTAGATAGTCAAAGTTCTTACGGAGTCATATCAAAGCATATAGTATACTTAAAAAACATTTAGGCTGAGCCTGGACTCAGAAAGAAAACTGCAAAAAGTACTGAAAGTCTTGACTGATTGCTGTAATTTTCTGTGCCATCAAGAATTCCCAGAACCACACAAGAATTTTCTAGGCAGCCTTGCGTTCCTGGGGGAGGGACTGTGAAACCTTGCATCAAAGCTGTTCTTATAGAATTGGTCACACTGGGCTGGTTCTCTCCTTATCCTCTTATGGATCAGACAAATTATTTTCATTTTTGTTTTGGTTTCACTCCTTTTATTATTTCTTATTACAAAAGTAATATGTGATCATCATAAAAAATGAAAATAATGCAGAAGCATAGTAAATTAAAAAGTAAAATCTCTTCCATCCTACTGCTCAGAAGTAAACATTATGAACAACTTGGCACCTGTCTTTCAGATCTGCTTTCATAGTTAAAAACTATAATACAGATAGCACTTTGTGTCATTAAAAATGGGATAATACTTAGGGCACCTGGGTGGCTCACTCGGTTAAGCATCCATCTTTGGCTCAGATCATCAGTTCAGAGCCTGGAGCCTGCTTCAAGTTCTGTGTCTCCCTCACTCTCTCTGCCCCTCCCCTGTTCGCTGTGTCTCTTTCTGTCTCTTAAAACTGAGTAAAAGTTAAAAAAAAATTTTTTTAATGGGATAATACCCTGCACAGTGTTCAACAACTAGCTGTTTTATTTATCATGGAGTCTTCTGTGTCAGTACAATATAGAGCCACTTCAGTCTTTTTAATAGCTACAGAAGACTACATAGAATAGATGTACCGTAATTTATTTAGCCACTCCCCAATGTGCATTTGATTATTTATTCTCCTTTATTATTGTGAATAATGTACGAAGCCTCTTTGTACATAAGCCGTTCACACTTGTGGTAGTGTTCCAAAGAGAGATCTGTAGAGACAGCGTTGCTAGGTCAACTCTATCAATATTTAAATTTTTGATAGAAGCTGCCAAATTGCACTCCACGACGGCTGAATGGAAAATGTGGAAACGCAGAATAAATATTCATGTTTAGTTTTCTTTTAAAGTATTGCGTTTAATGCAGGCTTTGGGCCTCTAACAGTTCTCAGCTCCCATGAGTCTCAGGACCTCCCATATTTGTGGATACCTAAAATCGGAGCAGGAGGAAAGAGGAAAAGAATGGAATGAGCCATACATTGGGTGCTCTGGAGAGTGGGTCTGACTTCAGTAGAGTGAAGTGGTGGGTGGGCTTTCAGGACCCCAGGTTCCAGCCTTCTGTAAGCCCTGAAATGCCCGGGCAAAACGTCTTGAAGGAAGCCTGGTGGGAGGAAACGGACAGGAGGAGGTGACAGAATGACCACGCTGTCCAGGGATGAGTGTGGCCCTACGGTTGAAGCTTATGATCTAGAGGGGAAGGTAGACAGTTCACAGAGGAGGACTTCACATATTTCTGAGTATGATAAAGGCTAGGAAGAATGAAGCCAGGGAAGGGGAGAGTGGCAGGTGACAGGAAGGCTGTTCCACCTGTCATGTCAGGGACGGCCTCTCTGAAGATTATCATTGTGCAGAGACTTGAATGAATGGATGAATGAAGCATGCTCCAGGTCTTGGGGAAGCATATTCTGGGCAGAAGGAACTCAAGCTAAAGAGCCCGGAAAGGGAGGAGGTGTGGCTTATCTGAGCACCAGCCCAGCTGGCGGCATAGCATGGCGGGAGTGTGTGCGCGGAAAGCAGAATGATGCCATGTGTGTTTAGGGTTCCCCAGAGAAACAGAACCAATAGGATATACATACATGTACATGTAATATATTTTATGGAGACAGAGATAAAATTTGTATACATTATATATAACATCTATAACTTGTATATTCTATAATATAATAATATAATATAAATGATATAATGTGAAGTTCCTTCTTAGCCTTTTGTTCTACTCAGGCCTTGGGCAGATTCTGTGAGGCCTACTCACATGAGGAGGGCAGTCTGCTTTTCTCAGTCTACCAATTTAAATTTCATCTCATCTAGAAACACCCAAAATAATATTTGACCAAATGTCTGGGCACCCAGTGGCTGACAAGTCAAGCTGACACATAAAGTTAACTATCATAGTGTGCCCATGAGGTAGCCAGGGGGCAGACCATCTGGGGACTGTGCTGCTCAGTATGGTGGCCTGTGGCCCATGAGGCATTGTCAAGAACTAAAATATGGTGACCAGCTGTTGAAATGATACTATGTTGGATTGAATCAAAGATGTTATTACAATTAATTTCATTATGCTTTTTACTTGTTAAATGTTGCCACTTGGAAATTTTAAGTGACACAAGTAGCCCATATCCTATTCCTCTTGGCTAGTGCTGGTCTGTAGGGCGTCAGGGATGTGACAAGGGGTCTATAGTTCCCTCTGAGTATCTTGGGAGGTGACTGGGGGGCTTCGAGACTGAGAATAACTTACTCTAATTTAGATTTGAAGGAATTCATCTGCTGCTGTGGAAAAATAAGCTGTAGAGAGGAGGAGTGGGAACAGCAGATGGGGAAGGAAGCTGCAGGAGGGGAGGAAGGGGAACCAATGGCTTGGGGCTCTGCAGAGGCAGCAGAAGTGGGGGAAGTGGGCCGACCTGGGATGTTCTCAGGGGAGAACCAACAAACTTTGCTGATGGGCCAAATGGGGGCAGGGAGCAGACACAAGTCAAGATGACTCCTACTATGGGGGCCTGGGCACAGTGAGTGAATGATGCTGCCACTTACTGAGATGTGAAAGACCGGGGGTATGTTAACTAAATGCTGTGAAGTGTACTGACAGTAGGAAGGGGAAAAAAGGAGCAGGGGAGAAATACAAAAGAGTCTGAAAGAGTTTTTCCAAAAGCAGTAAAGCAGAGAAGATGATGGCAGGTGTAGGGGTAGAAGAGCAGAAGGCTGATGAATAAGGACGGAGAGGCGGTGAGGCAGGTCCATTGGTGCAGGGAAAGTGGGAGCCCAGTCAGGCCAGGAAAGAACCAAAGATGGGGAGCTTGGATCCAATATCTGCCTCTCTCTCCAAACTCTTGGAGTGATCTCTCTCCACCATCACACACACACACACACACACGTACACATGCATGAACACATACCTATAAATAATCCATCATAGTGCTTTTAAAACTGTAAAGGGAAAAATTGACAAATTACTTGAACATACCAAAATTGAAAATCACAGTACAGTGAAATATACTACAAATACATTTTACAAAGTGGGAGGTTGGAAAATATAATTTATATGGCAGGTAAAGAAAGGATTATACCCAAAATAAATGAAGAGTTCTTAATACATCAGCAAGAAAAATAGGCAAAGGATTTAATCAGGCAATTTTCAAACAAAGAAATGCACATGACCAATCTGAAAAGAGTCTCAGTGTTTGGCAAAAATTAAGACGATTGTGACTTCGATGTCAGCAGGGTGTGGGGCATGTTGAAAGAGCTGCCCTCGTGCGCTGTTGGTTGGGAGTGTAAATTAGTGACTCCTTGTAAAAGACAGATGGACTGTGTCTAGCAATACAACAAGCGAGCAGACCCTTAATCCAGCAAAAACACTTCTGTGCCTTTTTCCTGTAAAGTCACTGGTACCCGTATGCGAAGAAACCTGTAGCGGAATATGTATTGTAGCACATTAACTATTTTAATGGCTAAACTTGCAAACTATCTAAATGTTCATCACCTGGAGAATGGGTAAATGAATCATGGTACATTTTGCCTATTTAATATGTGGCATTTTTAAAAAGATCTATAAATACATTGTTACGAGGAAGATATTTAAAAATGTGGGGAGGTAAAAAGAAATTGCAGTATAGGCTTCATTTAGCTAACCAATATCTGTATTTGTGTGTGCGTGGATAGTATTTATAAATGCCTAGAACGAGGTCAGGAGAATAACCACCAAATGGCCACCGGCAGTTTACCTGTGGAAGAGGAGTGAGTGGCCTGCAGGCTTTGGGGAGTAGAAACTGGACGTGTGCTCGGGCTCTAAGGAGCCATTCATCCCCAAACTTTATAGCAATAGCAAAACTTTCAATAGCAAAACTTACTTTAATTCTTTTTTTTAAGTAAATAATTTTTTTGTTTAAATTCGAGTTAGTTAACATACAATGTAGTACTGGTTTCAGGAGTAGAGCCCAGTGATCCATCACTTATATACAACACCCAGCGCTCATCACAAGTGTCCTCCTTAATGCCCGTCACCCATTTAGCCAGTGCGACACGCCTCCCCTCCAGCAACTCTCAATTTGTTCTCTGTTGTCAAGAGTCTCTTATGGTTTGCCTCCCTCTCCATTTTTATTTTGTTTTTCTTTCCCTTCCCCTATGTTCATCTGTTATGTTTCTTAAACTCCACATGAGTGAAATCATATATTCATCTTTCTCTGACTCATTTCACTTAGCATAATACACTCTAGTTCCATTCACACTGTTGCAAATGGCAAGGTTTCATTCTTTTTTATTGCTGAGTAATATTCCCTTGTATATATATATATACTACATCTTCTTTATCCATTCATCAGTCAATAGAAACGGGCTCTTTACATAATTTGGCTATTGTCGATAGTGCTGCTATAAACATTGGGGTGCATGTGCCCCCTCGAATCAGTATTTTTGTGTCCTTTGGATAAATACCTAGTAGTACAATTGCTGAGTTGTAGAGTTCTATTTTTAATTTTTTGAGGACCCTCCATACTGTTTTCCAGAGTGGCTGCACCAGTTTGCATTCCCACCAACAGTGCAAAAGGAATCCTCTTTCTTTGTATCCTCACCAACATCTGTTGTTTCCTGAGTTGTTAAGTTTAACCATTATGATAGGTGAGGGTTAGTATCTCATTGTGGTTTTGATTTGTATTCTGTGATGATGAATGATGTTGAACCTCTTTTCATGTGTATGTTAAGCATCTGGATGTCTTCTTTGGAAAAGTGCCTATACATGTCTTCTACCCATTTCTTCACTGGATCATTTGTTTTTGGGTGGTGAGTTTGATAAGTTCTTTATAATTTTGGATACCAACTTTTTATCTGATAGGTCATTTGCAAATATCTTCTCCCATTCCATTGGTTGCCTTTTAGTTTTATTGATTGTTTCTTTCACTGTGTAGAAGCTTTTTATCTTGATGAGATTTCAGTACTTCGTTTTTGTTTTCATTTCCTTTGCCTCTGGAGACATGTCTAGGGAGAAGTTGCTAGGGCCAAGGTCAAAAAGGTTGCTGCGTGTGTTCTCCTCTAGAATTTTGATGCTTTCCTGTCTCACATTTAGCTCTATCATCCATTTTGAATGTATTGTTCTGTATCATGTAAGAACATGGTCTTAATTTCATTCTTCTGCATGTTGCTGTCCAGTTTTCCCTGCACCATTTGCTGAAGAGATGGTCTTTTGTCCATTGCATACCCTTTTCCTGCTTTGTCAAAGATTGATTGGTCATTTATTTCTGGGTCAGTTTTTGGGTTCTCTATTCTGATCTATATGTCCTTTTTTTTTCTTTTACCAGGACCATACTGTCTTGATGATTACAGCTTTGTAATACAGCTTGAAATCCAGAATTGTGATGCCTCTAACTTTGATTTTCTTTTTCAAGATTGCTTTGGCTATTCAGGGTCTTTTCTGTTCCATTCAAATTTTAGAATTGTTTGTTCTAGCTCTGTGAAGAGTGCTGGTGTTATTTTGATAAGGGCTGCATTGACTGTGTAGATTGCTTTGGATAGTATTGAGATTTTAACATTTGATCTTCCAGTCCATGAGCATGGAATGTTTTTCCATTTCTTTGTGTCATCTTCAATTTCTTTCATAAGCTTTCTATAGTTTTCTACATACAGGTCTTTTACTTCTTTGTTTAGGTTTATCCTAGGTTTCTTATGGTTTTCAGCATATTTGTAAATGGGATCAATTCCTTAATTTCTCTTTCTGCTGCTTCATTATTGTTATATAGAAATGCAACCGATTTCTGTACATTAATTTTATATCCTGCACCTTTGCTGAATTCATGGGTCAGTTCCAGCGGTTTTTTGGTGGAGTCTTTTTGGGTTTTCTATGTTGAGCATTGTCATATGTGAAAAGTGGAAGTTTGACGACTTCTTTGCCAATTTGTATGACTTTTATTTTCTCTTGTTGTCTGATTGCTGAGGCTAGGACTTCCAGTACTGTGTTGAAAACTAGTGGTGAGAGTGGACATCCCTGTCATGTTCCTGATCTAGGGGGAAAGTTCTCAGTTTTTTCTCATTGAGAATGATTTTATCTGTGAGTCTCTCATGTCTGGCCTTTATGATGTTGAGGTATCCTACTTCTATCCCTACTTTTTTGAGGGTTTTTATCAAGAAAGGATGCTGTAACTATAAATAGCCAAAAAAGAGCCCAAATGTTCATAGATGGATGAATGGATAAAGAAGATGTGGTGTGTGTCTATATATGTGTACACACATACACACACACAATGGAGTATTACTCAGCAATGATAAAGAATGAAATCTTGCCATTTACAACTACATGGATGGAACTAGAGGGTATTATACTAAGTGAAATTAGTTGGAGAAAAACAAATATCATATGACTTCACTCATATGAGGACTTTAAGATAAAAGAGAACATAAGGGAAGGGAGGCAAAAATAATGTAAAAACAGGGAGGGGGGAAATCATAAGAGACTCTCAAATATGGAGAACAAACAGAGGGTTATTGGAGGGGTTGTGGGAGGGGGATGAGCTAAATGGGTAAGGAGTATCAAGGAATCTACTCCTGAAATTGTTGCACTATATGCTAACTAAGTTGGATATAAATTTAAAAAATAAAGAAGAAAGGAAAGGGAGTAAGCAAGCTGTATTTTGTCATGTGCTTTATCTGCATCTATTGAGATGACCATATGGCTCTTATCCTTTGCTTTATTAATATGTATCATGCTGATTGATTTGTGAATATTGAACCAGCCCTGCAGCCCAGGAATGAATCCCACTTGATCATAGTGAATAATTCTTTTAATGTACTGTTTAAATCAATTTGCTAGTGTATTGTTGAGAATTTTTGGCATCCATGTTCATCAGGGATATTGGCCTGTTATTCTCCTTTATAGGTGGGGTCTTTGGTAATGGAAGCAAGGTAATGCTGGCTTCATAGAATGAGTTTGGAAGCTTTCCTTCAATTTCTGTTTTTTGGAACAGCTTGAGGAATAGGTGTTAACTCTTCTTTAAATGTCTGGGGGAATTCCCCGGGGAAGCCATCTGGCCCAGAGCTCTTGTTTGTTGGGAGGTTTTTGATAATTGATTCCATTTCCTTGCTGGTTAGGTCCCCGTTCAAATCGTCTATTTCTTCCTGTTTCTGTTATGGTGTTTCTGTTTATGAGTTTCTAGGAATTTGTCCATTTCTTCCAGATTGCCCGGTTTGTTGGCATATAACTTTTCATAATATTCCCTTTTAATTGTTTGTATTTCTGTGGTGGTGTTGTGACCTCTCGTCTTTCATTTGTAATTTTATCTATTTAGGTTCTCTCTCTCTGTCTCCCCTCTCCCAAGCTTTACTTGTAAAATGACATAATAAATTTGCTAAAGGGGAGGCTGGTCTAGGTATGTCCAGGTCTGTGTTATTCCTCTAATCCTCCATCCATAGTCCTCTGACTTTCTGGTGAAGGTGACGCGAAGGTGAGTGTCTGTGCCCGGCACACAAGGGGACACAGTGCTGTGCTTCTGGACATAATTTGAGGAGCGTCCACATGCTGTTCTTCGTTGTTGCTCACACTCAGGTCATTTCATTCTGCTGGGCTGGCTCTGACCATGAGTTCTGGGAAGGCTCAGCTGCAGCCGAGAGAGTGGAAAGGCTCTCTAGGTCACCTCTGTGGACCAGCTGCATGGAAATTAATTAGAGACAGACCATGTCCCCCGTGGCTCAGGTCTCAGTGATGCTGAAGTCATTAGCAGTTGTGTTCAGCTACAACTTCCATCTCCATCTTCTGAAAATTTGTTTTGGCAGGAAGAGGCGGGCAGACTGAGGCGGTGGCTAGGGACAGTACAACTTTAATTCCCAGATAGTTTGTCAGAGTCACTGGGGTGCAGTGACCTCCAGAGACAGGGGCGTTTTTCATCAAATCGGAGACAGCAGTGTGCTCATTCCCTGACCACCACAGCTAAATTCCCTTTGCTATAAACGAATGTGTCAGCCCTGAGGCACAGGGTGTGGTGACCATAGTGACAAATCACCCCAATATTATTTTATTCCATTGCCTTTTGTTAAGCCTCTCTTTCCACAAACTACTTGTGTTACCGTTCCCATTGTAACTAGCTCATTTTCTTTCTTTTTCTCTTTTTTAACTGTATATAGGATCCAAGAAGGAAGTACAAAAAGATCAAGATGCTGCTAATAAGCCTGCTGTTTCATCTCCTAAGAGAACAGTGGTTTCAGCTCCCAAGCTTCATTCACCAGGTATTTAAGAAACGTGATCGGTGTTAAGTCAGGGAGGGGGCTCAAACTTGTCCTTTATTTTGTTCAAATGTCATTAATGGAGCAGTGCCAGCTCCTGTGATAAGTGTCATGGTGTCAGGCTTGACGTACATACACTGATGTGTTCTGACTCTAGATGAAATGAACCAGCTGTTGGCATCATTTTATATTAAAAAAGGAAATGTTATCGGGCTTTTAAGAGGTAGAATCTTCTCTGTGTAGGAATATCTGCTCTCCCAACAGCACATAGAAATAATTTATAATCAGAAAACAAACGTTGAAGATCTAACCCCAAGAGATAATAGCTTCTAAAAAGAAGAAAAATAGAAAAACAACAGATATCAAATACTTGTGATTTTGTCAACGAGGAAAACATTTATTTACCTTTAGATCTGAAGAAACTAGGCAACATCACATGAGAGTTGAACATCATTTATCATGGCAGTTGATATTATAGGCATTAGCCCCTTTGTAGAACAGAGTGGAGTGTAACCTCACATTTTCTTTAAGCAGGAAAATTATAGCCATAACAGGAGTTACTTACTATTTGAGGATACTGCATACCAGGATATCAGGTGCTGTCCTGAGCTCTTTAAATATATTATTTTATTGAATGCTTGAAATGACTGTGTCACAGGCCCTTACTGAACAGTCACAAGGTCTTTATTAAAATATGCTGTGAAATCTAGCTTTAGATTGCTGCTTACAAAGCGCACACCTAAATGTAAGAGTACTAAAATGTTAAACGCAAAAGGAAATATTCATAGCAAATAAATATTAAACAAAAGGAAATTTGCGGTGTTACCATATAATTAATAAATACGAAACCACACATTTGTAAGGAGACAATTTGATACATTTTGAGACATATACACATGAGAGACACAATCCAGATGGCAAACATATCCACCATCTCCGGAAGTATCCCAGTGCCCTTTTGTAAGCCTAACCCCCTCACCCCCTGCATCCCGCCCCAATCCCCGTTCTGTCTCTATATAGATGAGTTTGCATTTTCTAAAACTTTCTATAAATGGAATCATATGGTATGTACTCTACTTTTCTCTGGCTTCTTTTACTCAGCCTGGTTAGTTTGAGCAAAGTTCCAGTGCATGGATACCACGATTTATCCACTTAACTATCAGTGCATCTTCGGGCCTTTCCCCCAGGGATTTGGCTATTGTAACTAGAGGTGCTATGCATGTTTGTACCAATCTTGGAGTGGACGTCTGCTTTCAATTCTCTTGGGGAATATCTAGGAGCGGAATGTCTGAGTCCTATGGTAGTTATTTGTTTAACCTTCTAAAAATGTTAAAAGTCTTTCCAAACTGTTTTTCAAAGTGGCTCTACCGTTTTGTATTCCCAATGGTAGTGTGTGAATGATCCAGTTCCTCCACATTTTTTTTTTTTTTGCCAGTAGTTGGTATGGTCGGTTTTTTAAAATTATAGACATTGTAATAGGTATATAGTGGCATCTTTTGTAATTTTAAAGTTTATTTATTTATTTTGAGAGGGGGTAGGGCAGAGAGAGAGGAAGAGAGAGAATCCCAAGCAGTCTCTGTACTGTCAGCACAGAGCCCAATGCAGGGCTTGATCTCATGAACCATGAGATCATAACCTGAGGGGAAATCAAGAGTCAGATTCTTAAGCGACTGTGGTACACAGGTGCCCCATATCTTATGTGGTTTTAATTTGAATTTCCTTAATAACTAATGATGTTATGATATTGAGCATCTTTTTATGTTTATTTGATATCTGTATATATACTCTTTGATAAAATATTCAAGTGTTTTATGGTTTTTAATTATTTTTTATCTTACTGAATTTTTGAGGGTTTTTAAAATATATTTTGGATACAAATCTTTTTCGGCTACATGATTTACAATTTCCCCCTACAATCTGTGGCTCGTTTTGTGTTCTCCTACCTGTGCTTTAGAGGAGTACACTTTCTTAACTTTCCAGAAGGCCAATTCATAATTTTTTTTCTTTAATGGACTATGTTTTTGGTGTTATCTAAAAAATTCTTTGCATCACCCTCAACCATGAAGATTTTCTCCTACATTTTCTTCTAAAGGATTGAGAGTTCTAGGCTTTATACTTAAGCCTGTGATCCATTTGAGATAACTTTGGTACCCATGTGAGGGCGGTGTGGCTTGAGATTTTTTGCAGAGTAACATGAAACAAATTTCTACTCTGATCTTTCATGATTTATTTTATTCTGTGTATATAGGGTTTGACTAGCATACATCATTAGTTTAAAATCTTTCTTCTTTTTCTAATGTGTGTAATACAATAAATTTCCCTCTATTCATTGCTTAAGCTGTAGTCCACAAATTTTGATACACTAGGTTTCATCTTCATTGGGTTCAAACTATTTTTAAATTTCCTTTTATGATTTCTTCTTTACTTATGATTATTTTGAAGTGTGTTTGCAGGTATCTGGGACTTTACAGATACATTTCTGATTTTATTTCTAATTTAATTCCATTGTGGTTGGAGAATATACTTTGGATGACTTGAATCCTTTTAAATTTATTGAGACTCGTTTTATAACTCACCACAAGGTCCGTCTTGGTAAATGATTCATGCGCACTTAAGAAAAATGTTTATTCCACCATATCTATACAAAGCATTCTACAAATGTCATAGGTCAAGTTGGCTGATAGCATAGTTCAAGTATTCTGTATCCTTACTGATTTTCTGTCTACATGTTCTCTTTGTAACTGAGAGAATCCTGTTGAAATCTCTGAGTATAATTGTGGACTTGTCTCTTTCTCCTTTTGGTTCTATCATTATTTGCTTCCTATATTCTGAAGCTCTGCTATTAGGCACATAAGCCTTTAGGATCATTTATCATTTTGATGAATTGCCCACTTTATCATTAGGAAATGACCCTGTTTATTCCAGGTAATAGTCTTTTCCCTGAAATCTACTTTATTCAATATTAGTTGTACCACTCCAGGTTTCCATTAGTTTCACATGGTTACACCTCCTCCCACACTTCTCCTTTTCATCTGTGTGTCTCTTTATTTTCAAATGTGTTTCTTACAAGCAGCACATAGTTGGCTCTTGCATTTTTCTCTAATCTGAAAGCTCTGCCTTTGACGTACATTTAGTGTTATTGGTTTGATTGGGATTAAATCTACCAGCTTCCTATTATTTTCTATCCATCTCATGTGTTGTTTTTTGTTTTTTCCCTCTTTTACTGCCTTCTTTGTATTAAATATGATTCCATTTGTCCCCTTTATTGATGTATTAGCTATCTGTATCTTATTGGGTTATTTTAGTGGTTGCTTCAGGGTTCATAGTTTCTATCTTTAACTTTTCACATTCTGCCTTGAAATGATACCATATCCCTTCACATATAATAAATACAGTGGATCCCTGAACAACATTGGTTGGAACTGTGCAGGTCTCCTTATGTGCAAATTTTCTTCAGTGAATACAGTACACGCTGTAAATATATTTTCTCTCCATTATGATTTTCTTAGTGACATTTTCTTTTCTCTTGCTTATTGTATTGTAAGACTACAATATCAGATACGTATAGCATAGAAACTATGTCTTAATCAATGATATCAGAAAGGCTTCCAGTCAACAGTAGGCTCTCAGTAGTTAAGTTTGGGGGTGGGGAGTCAAAAGTTATATGTGGATTTTTAACTACATAGGGAGCTGTTACCCCTCGCCCCTGCATTGTTCAATGCTCAACCATGTAAGAATCTCCAAACTGTATTATTCCATTTCTCTCCAGACATTTGTGCTCCTGTTATCAAACACTTTCCTTCCATGTGTGTCCTAAACCCGCACTGTTGACTATCAACACTGCTTCCTTTCTAGGAGATGTAAATAAGAAAAAGGTCTTTCAGACTTATCCCTTTACTTGTCATTTTTAGTGCTTTCTGTTTCTTTGTGCAAACCCACATTCCCAGCTGATCCCATTGTTTTCTACCTAAAGGATTTTCTCTGACTTTCTTGGTGGTGGAGTTTTCTGGTGGTAGAATCTTTCTGTTTTTGTTTACCTTCATTTTTCTTAGATACTTTTACTTTGTTCAGAATTCAAGTTGGCATTTCTCCAACCCACCCCCCCCCCACTCCCGCCGGGAAGTATTTAAAGATGCTGTCCCACTGACTTGGGTTGAATGGTTTCTAGTGAAGACAGACCACTATCTTCATCTTTGTTTCTCTGCACAGAAGGCGTCCGTCTTCTCTGACTGTTTGAAAGCTGATCACTTTAGCACCAGTTTTGAGCAACATGATTACACTTTACCTTGGGATCCTTTTCTTCGTGGTTTTGGGGCTTTAGGTTTCTTGTGATTCTTCGATCTGTGGGTATACAGTTTGAAAGTGCATTGCCTGTCATTTCCTCGGACACGTTCACGCCTGACCCCTCTTCCTCCGGGACTCCAACTGTAAATACATTAGGCCATTTGAAGTTGACTCACAACTCCTGTCCACACTGATAACCCTGTTCACTTCTTTCACTCTTTTTTCTCTGCATGTTTCATTTTGGAGAGTTTCTCTTACTGTAAGTTTGCTAATTTTCCTTTCCTTTTTCTTTCTTTTTCTTTTTTTTTTTTAAATAGACCTTGGATATAGGTGAGACATCCAAGTGTGTCTTCCAAGGGTCTCTGTTCAGAGTATCACAAAGCCGAAATCATGATGTCATTGGGGCTGAGTTCTTGACTGGGGACTCTGGAGGAAAAAGCCACTTTCAGATGCATTCAGATTGTTGATAGAACCAGTTCACTGTAGTTGTAGGACTGAGGTGCCTGTTTACAGTCAGCCACCACTTTCAGCTCAGGGGCCCCTGACAACTACTGGGCTTCTTTCTGTTTTATGAGATTTGCTTATTCTGGACATTTCATATAAATGGAATCTTACAATGCGTGACCTTTTGTATTGGTTTCTTTGACTTTCATAATGTTTTTGAGGCTCATTCATGTTAAAGCATGAATCAGTATTTTATTCCTGGTTTTGGCTGAGTAATATTCCATTACTTGGATATATCACATTTGATAGTTTACATTCATCAATTGATGGACATTTGGGTTGCATCCAGTGTTGGGGCTGCTATGAGCAATGCTGCTATGAACATTCATGTTACAGTCTTTCCTTACATCATGTCTGAATCTACAATTAACCCTATTCTGTGTATTTTTTGTCTTAGACATTTGAGTTTTCAATCTCTAGAATTTTTATTTAGGTTTTTTTTTTCTTAAATCTGCTTTGTTTCTACTTGACATATTCAGTCATTCCACTAGCTTCTGGAACATATGGAACGTAGTCACAAATAACTGTTAATCATCTGAGTCATTTCTTGTGGGCTTCGCTTGATTGCCTTTCTCCTCCTTATGGGTTACATATCCCTGCTTACTTCTGTGCCTGAGAATTTTTTTAGATTCCAGACATTGTAAATTTTTCCTTGTTGGGTAATGGACTTTTTTTTTACTCCTATGAATATTCTTAAGCTTTATTCTTAAACAAAAGTATGTTCCTTGCAGAGAGTTTGGTTATTTTAGGTCTTGTTTGTTGGCTTTGTCAGGCAGGTCCCAACTGGTGATCAGTCCGGAGCTCATCTTACTGTATTACCAAGCCAAGACCCTTCTGGGTATCCTCTCCATCATCCCCTGCATTATGATGTTTTCCACCCCGGCTGATGGGAACAGGAACAAATCCTGAGCCTCTGTGAGCTCTCGGGAATTGCTCCAGGCAGTCATTTGGGGAGTTTGTTCCCGGGCCTCGGGTACTCTCCTCCCAGACATGCAATGATCAGAACTTGGCCCAAAACTCAAGGGGACCCTGCTCTCTCTGTGGAGTTCTCTCTGCTAATCAGCCTTGTAACCTCTGACTCTCAGTTCCCTGAACCCTCAGCTCCATCTTCTCAACTTGGTGAAACCACTAGACCCCACATGGGTTCCCCGACTCATGCCACAGCCTGGAAGGTCACTCCAGGAAATAGGCTGAGGCTTTTATAGGGATTACTTCCTTTGCTGTTCAGCTCAGGATCGCTGTGCTTCATTGCCTAATGTTGATGTCTTAAAAACCATTGTCTTCTGTATGTGGGCTGAGCTTTTTGGGTTCGTTTCAGGTCAGAAGGTAAGTCTGATCCTTCTCACTCCATCTTGGCCAAAAGTAGTTATATTTTTGAATATAAAAATTTAGCAATTGCCATAATGCTATTAAACCATGATTTTTCACCCTTGGAGAAAGAAGTTCAGATTTACCTCACTACCTATACCTCCTATAAATACTAAGAAATTTCCTGAAGATGAGGATATTTTTATGTCACTCTTTACTTTGTCTAGAGAATGGATTAAACTAACACATTTTTATAGTTGGCTTTGGAAACCCTGTGTATAACTTCTAGGGATTTTTGTTGTTGTTGTTCACTTATACATCAGTATAGAAAAGAATCCACTCCTTCCTTGGAATGGGAGGTGGAAACTTCTCCTTTCTGGAGCATAGCAGGCTGGTGCCCAGTTTAGTAATTCCTGCCCCCACCCATGCTCAGGACTGGCTGGAAGGAAATTTCCTGCCCTCTTACCATGTGCTCGTCACCTTCTCCACCCCTAGCCAACCTCAGGCCAACAAGTGCCATGGCTAAGTAGGAAAACAGTGTGCTACTTAGCAGAATTTTCGGGAATAAATTTAGATCCATTTAAGAAAAATAAAGCCTATCCAAGACCACAAAGAACTGAATACGTGTGCTACCTAGGGGGTGCTGCTGGTGCCAGTCTGCAAGAAACAGATTTCTTTTCTGCTAAGATGTTGGCCAGCCTCACAACGTGCTTTTCCCTAAGCCAGATGGCTCTCTCTCTAAGTTATGTCCTGTCCTTCGTATTCAGAAGGGTTAAGGCCATGGGCCTTCTCTGATGTTATAAATACACAGATTCCAGTGCTACACTGTTTACCACATCAGTGAAGCTTCCAGCTTTAAAATTACACCAAGCTTTCCCATCCATTAGAATCCTCTAGACAGTGAGCGGATGGCTGCGGATGAATTTTTAATGTTCTCTTTCCATTTTTAAGGGCCGCGTTCTCCCCCGTGCTCTTGCCTTTGCACGCAAGTGGCTTGCGTTCACCTCTGTGAGAATATAAGGTTACTGGCTTCCCCCCCCCCCCCCCCCGAGCTGCCAGTTGTCACTGGGACAATCACAGATTCTATCTGGCCCATGGGTGGCTGACAAGAAATCACAATTGGGTCAAGATTGAGATCATGGGAGAATGTTCTGGATTTAGAATGTGCTGCGAACGTGTGAGGGTTGTCAGAGATGCTGTAGAGGGGGCCAGCGGTTTGGGGAAGTGGTGGGAGCCCTGGACAAGGAGTCCGAAGCATGAAATCCACGCTGGGCCCCTCCTGACAACGGATTGCCTCTGGTCAAAGACATGGCCTCATTCCTTTGCACTCCCTGCTGAAACTTGCATGTCACTCAGAGTAGGTGCTTAGTAAAAGCTGTCAAATATTTTGGTTCCTCACAAAACATGCGACGTGAAGTGTGCCATGTGAAATCATCTGTGTCTGTAGGTCATGACAAGACCCTGGTCTAGGTACTTGTGTTCATAGATTTCATATTGAAGAGTTGCTTTGGGGATAAACCTCATTAGTAGTTGGGAAGTTTATAAGGGGTACGTGTTAAAAATCTGGTTATGGCTACTTTCTTTTTCACTTCATTTAAAGACTCCAAAACCGTCACTAAGCCTTATTTTGAATATCTTTATTCATTAATCAGCTTTGTAGTTCAACTGAGTGGAAATAAGAAGGCTGTTGTAGGAGACGGATTTTTTTGGAAAGAGACCGAACCCATGTAAGAGGCTCTGCCTGACTGGGAGAGAGGTCAGGGGCGTGCCTGTCTGCTTTGAAGCTCCAACCTCCGCAGACGCTATCTAAATACTGCAAGGAATACGGAAGGAGTTGCTACCAAACCTTCCAGCGCCTGGACATGTCCTCAGGAGACATAGCACGCCCCCCCCCCCCATTTGAAGCATTTCTCCAGCTCTTCCAGGGAAACACAGGTGTAAGAGGTCAGAAGTGAGGCACTTCAGACACCTCATCTCAGTGCCAAGCGTGTGCTCCATGAGCAACACGTGATCGCTGCCCTCCGGAAGTTTCCCATCATGCTCCCTTACCTCCTTACTTTCTAAGGCAATTGGTATTTTAGCTCCATTATGTGCTGACTTTTAGGAGAAGACAATAGAAACACACAAAATTCTTAATTTTTAGTGAGACTGGTGAAGCTGGCTCTGTGTCAGTCATTTCATTTCGACAAGCTCTCCATCTCCAAGATGATAGATGAGCCCATGGGGCTGTCCTCACACACCATCCTAGGGATGGGGTAACATGTGGGTGGACAGGAAGGTAAGCGACAGAACAACACTTCAGGAAACTAACTGTAGACATACGTAACAGAAACAGCCCAAAAAAAGGATGCTGGTTTTGGTGAAGACCAAAAATATGATGCTAATGGTAAAATGATTATTGGTTCCAGGCAGAGTCCTAGCTGATAGATTTAGAAAATGACAGGACTGTTTTCAGCTAAAACCACAGACAACTCCAGGACCAGCCTTGTTTCTCTGCATTTCCTTCCAATACCTTAGCACTGGGGCCTGAGCCTCAGACTGGCCTGGAACAGTGGTGGGATGCCACAAGGACAGTGGACCAAGGATCTCAAAGGAAGATTGGTTCCAGAAGGTAGTTTGGTGTCACCAGAACTTAAGCTTGGTGTGTTGATGCAAAATGCTACCGTTCTTAGGGAAACATCTGTCTTGACTTAGAACATCATTTTGGTGGTCCCGTGAGTAGAAGGAGGACTGAGTGCACTGATGTTCAATAACATAATTACATTGGTATCGAAGTGAACACTGAGAATAGGATTTCACCAAAGCCTTTTACGTTGTTCATTTATCACTGAGTATTATCGCTGACCTAATACTAATGGCAATGATGAAAATAATAGTAAAAATAATAATAGAGGATAAATCTGACAGCCAAAGACACACGACAACATGAGTGCTTACAATATGCACAAGTTCAGAGATGATTCTGTAGGCTCTAGATTGCAATTAGCTGTTATTCACTGAGCTAGAAGTAGGTTTTATTATTTCCTTTAGATTTCAAAAAAGAAGTGCCTTTTACTGTAACATTGTGGGGCACCTGGTACCTCAATGCATTCGTTGAAACTGAATTGTTTTATAAAATCATCAGCCACACCAATAAAATGGTAACAAGTAATCATGAAAAGAAATCAAGCTTGGGTCTTAGGCTGTGTCAAAGAGTTTAATTCAGGCAGCAGTAAAATCTCCCACATGTTGTTGGTTATTATTTTTCTTTTGTTACCCATATTGAGAATGTTAGGGTTAAGCACATATTAAGATTGATTTGCCTACAACGAGCAGCTGAATTTCCTGGATTATTATGTACACCTCTGTCATAAAGACAGTTTTAAGGGAGCAGTAATGTCACATTCTACTATTCCGCTAAGCCATACTAGTTTAAGATATATCAGATGCGAGGTTGCATTGTGGTCTCTGATGATTCCTTAAGAAGATTTCATTAAAATTAGTACAGTTACCATTAAATTAACAACCAGAAGTATTTAGATCAGTTAACCGTTTTTCCCCTTAGATAGGGGAAAAGATGAGGCACTTAGGTGTTGTGCAGAAGAAGCCTGTTGCCCTGCTGTGTCTTAGGGTATCACGGACTGAGGAGATGACCGTTTTCAGATTGGTCTCTGTTACTCCCTGATATTTTGGAGGGGGTGGGGGAGACAAAGGACCTTTTGAAATAAAGTTTGTTCATGACTGTGTGTTCCGTGTCCATGTCATGTTCTCTACCTGAGCAAAGGGAAGAACGTGCTTAGGGGGACACACGTCCACTGTCCACCAGCGCCAGGCTGGTCTGCAGCTCACACAGGAAGCACGGGGGTTCTGAGGAAGACTCTTATGTACCCTTGGGTCTTGACCATGATGCGGTCATGCCTGTCTCTGAGCTCCTCCCTGGGGCCTTGCCTTTACTCCCCCAAACATCAGCCTGACCATCATTCTCCTACAAGCCTTCCCCACCCCGTTCCCAGCTCCAGGTGGAGTTTCTGGTCCCTTCCGCAGTGGCCGCCCCACACACAGTGTTTGCCTGGATCCAGGAACCTGTCTCAGGATCTGTGGGCCAGGGGAAGAAATGAGCACTTTGTTTATACCGCAGTGGAGTGCAGCGGCAGAGAGGGGACCAGCAGGTCGAGTGCTGTCTTATACTCACAAAGGTCATTCTGGCTGTTGTGCAGTAAAAGAAGTAAACAAACAAACAAAAAAGTAAAGAAAGAAGAAGTAAAAGAAGCAGGGCTTTGCATTAGAAGGGGAGAGGCTGTGGTGGCTTGGACAGGACCTTTTAGCCCTGGACGTGGCATGAGTGGTGACATGGGGGGATTACCTGGGGGGACATTGATGCTATAGGAATTTAACACCAGAAATCCCTAGACCAGAGGTCATTAGAGTTATGACTTGACCCTGACACCAAAAAGAGCGACCACAGTGAGGGGGAGAAGGGGCTTGCGGGCATTGCTCCCGGATGCCCAATTCCAAGATTGCTAGGTTCTAACTCCGAGTGCAACCTAGACTGACTGATCTCCCATTAGACATTTTCACAGAGGAATCCCCTTGAAGAAAACGAAAGAAACTACCCTGCATCAATCTCTCTAAGCAAACCTAGAAGAAACGCTGGGAGCTGGAAGGAATCTGGCAGTTCTGTCCATTATTCTTTCCCTGAGCCTGAACCTCTGCTCTGAGCACGGGGCACATATTTTAAGTCCCTGTCTGGTTTTGTTTTTGTTTTGTTTTTCCTTTCAGCACCTGAAACGACACACCGCGAGCCGTGCCTGCTCGGCCACTTGCTCACGATGAAATCCTTCAGCGAGGAAGAAGCTGTTGTCACGCTTGGGGTGGGTGTTCTTCCGGAAGTGACCGCCTGTACTGCTTTCCCCCGCAGGATACCCCAAGCAGAGGACGGCGGCTCCCCGAAATGGGTTTTCCCCGAAGCCGGACCTGCAGGTGCGCGAAGCCGAGCGGCAGCTGGTGCAGCGGCTGAAGGACAGGTGCCAGCAGCAGGCCAGGCATCTGGGGCTCGTCCAAGCGGAGCTGCGCAGGGCCGTGTGCGGCTTCCAGGCCCTCGCCGTGTCCACCCAGTATTTCTCCAGGAAGGTGAGGCCGTGTTCAGTGCACATCCAGGGGCCTCTTGTTGGAGGGGAGGGTGGTGATGGTGATGGCGATGGCGATCTGGGTGTGTGTGTGTTTCAGTCTAGGTCTGGGGCCAGAGATCGGTTTGTTGTTCAGAAAGTCCTGCAGAATCCCCAGCAGCGGCATCCAACGCTCTGGGAGCCACGTTGGCACTTTTTGCGTGTGCAAAAGAAATCAGTCTGGGAAGAGTGAGTTAGTCATTTTGATTTCAAGAGGGAGAGTGATACAAAAGAGAAAGCAAAAGATAGAAATAAACCTTTTGAAGGCGAGCGCTTTGAAGAGAGTGAAACATGAGGTCCTTGCGTCTCTGACCGCCAAAATTTTAACAACGAATGATCAATGTGAATTTCATACCTTCCTTTCTGGTCTGCTACGATCAGTGTCAGCCGTGAACCCCTGAAATGGCTGTATACCCGACCCCATAAGAATGAAAAGTGCTTACACATTTTTGAGGTACCAAAGAAGTCTGCCTCACTGTTGTAAATACTGAGCAGTTTCCTTATTCGAGAAAGAGTGGCATGTTTTTTGTTGTTGTTGTTCAGCTAGATGCGCGTTTTCTCACTGGCTGTCAAATCTTTAATGAAGAGAGGAAAACAAAGTTATTCACTGAGGTTCTAATAACGTTTATGTCGGTACTGTGCCCTTCTTGGATTAGCCTTCCCATGCATCACGCAGTGTCATAACAAACCTTTTTGCTTTTCATTTTAATTCCACTGTAGTTAACACCCAGTGTTGTGCTAGTTTCAGGTGTACAATGAAATGGTTCAGCTCTCCCGTACATCGTCCGATGCTCATCCATAACAAGTCCTTGACAAAGGTTTCCTACGGAAAGACATGTCCGCAGACATGGATATAACCTATTGGTAATACGTGCTGTGTTTCTGAGTTGGAACTCTTGGCCCCCATTTATGGCGTTATGGCAGAGAAGGGAGTTAGATCCTGTGCAGAAATTAAGGGTTGGTTCTCTGGAGTTATGTATTTCTGTGCCCCCGGCATGTTCCTTGTTGGCCCATGGACCGAGAGTTTTATTTCTCTGCAGCATACACATGGCTCTTAAATCAGAGACCAAAAAAGGTCTAGCAGGTGATTTGTAGGCACCTCCTTCTGACCTCCCTACTACTCGAGTTGCGCTCAGTGTGACATTTCAGCAAGATGGATGGCAGACATGAATTTCATTTTCTTTTCAGTAAATCACAACCAGCAGCTCCAGACAGGCTTCCCATACGACCGTGGCATTTCACTTCCCACACACTGTGTGCTTTTCTGTCTTTCTGATCTCAATTCTTTCTCCAGATAAACCCCAGAACTAAAAATGAGCATATTTTTTAAAAAAAATCTGTAATTGAGCATAAGTGGCTTTCACACAGGCTACCATGTGTCCTCCGTGGGTAGGATAGTTGATTGGAGAGTTTGACAGTAATACTAGATTAGACCAGGAGGTGTGATGTGGGGAGAACCAGGGAAGAGGCACAGCCATCAGCTAACCTCCAAGGATGGAGGCCTCGATTACAAGGTCTGAGCATCTCAGAGTCACTCTCATGAGAAGCCAGTGTGTTATTGTTAAGTGCGGGAATGTTCAGAGCGGATCCTGCCAGCTATGAAGTGCATGACCCCTCGAGCCAGCGTGAACAGGCAGTATTTTTCTTCCTTTCTGGTTGGAAGACTCTACCATGTTTCTTGGAACTTTACCTGTGTATGGTTTCTACACTGTAGCCCATTTGCCTGCAAAGCTTGGTGAGGGTACCGGGTCAGCAGGAGTCCGCCCCCTCTTCGCCTGCATCTATGAACGAGAGCTTGAGCAAGGAACTGCCCCTCTCGGAGCCTTGTCACATCCCCGAAAGGAGTAACATCCTAGCCCTTGCTCTGCCTCCACTAGCCATGAACCCTCTGACCAGTCACTCCTGAGTCTTGGTTTTCTCACTTTCAAGTTGGGTTAATAATAGTGCTTCACAAGGTTGTGGTGAGAATGTAGTAAATTAATGGGTTAAGGTACTTCAATTATTGGGAAAAAATCCTTTAAAAATTTTTTTTAACATTTATTTATTTTTGAGAGAGAGAGAGACAGAGCACGAACTGGGGAGGGGCAGAGAGAGAGGGAGACATAGAATCCGAAGCAGGCTCCAGGCTCTGAGCTGTCAGCACAGAGCCCCATGAGGGGCTCAAACCCACAAATCGTGAGATCATGACCTGAGCTGAAGTTGGACGCTTAACCTACTGAGCCACCCAGACTCCCCGAAAAAAACAAACAAAAAGCATACTTTTTGGGCATAAGAAGACCTGACAAAGCCCTCCCCTCAAATATTTTACTCTCAAGCACGATGAACGTATGGATAGATGAGACATACAAAGTTAAAACACAGCAGAAACCACTCTTCCTTCATTATATATGTACATAGTGTGGCCTGGGGGGGGGGATTTTAAGGATAGAAATAACTTTCTAGGCTAGCTATTCAGCTGCTGCTATATATTTTTTCCCAGAATGTGCTGATGCTGTTAAGTGTATATTAGAAGTAAGTCTCAGTGTATGGGAAGTCACCAGAAAAAAGGAATTAGAAGCCTAGATAGGAATCTTCCATTCCTGCCCCGTGCTTTACAGCTCCTGGCAGAGCAGCTGTGAAAACTGTCAGCTGTGACACAGCCTGAGCCCAGTGTCCAGGGATTTTAAGATGCCACATTTAGGTGCGAACATCAGCCTCTCACTGGTGCTGGTTCCAAGCAGCTCCATCCCTGTGGCAAGGCCTGGTCCTCACCACAGGACAAACAGATTTGCTGAAATCTGTGCTCCCAGGCCTCCGGGTGGTGTCGAAATGAGCGTGACACTCTCACACTTGGCACTCTTTAGAGTCAAGTTGAATGATTTTTTTAGCTTTTTGGTGTTCCCGGGAATGTTACTCTTTAGCGGCCCCTGGTGGCCAATCCTGGAAACATCCAGACAGCGGTCCTGTATTTAGTGCTGTACCTTGCTCGGTTGCATCAAGTTTTATTCACGTTACATCTGAGAGTGTATTTATTATCACTTGACTTTTAGTAAGATTTATTACATTTATTCAGTATTTTTCATACTGATTTATGTCATTTTTATCATTAACTCTATGAGTGTGATAGTACATACGGTTTTTAATTTTTTATTTTTTATTAAATAGCTGTAAAAGACTTGAAAACTGACGTCAAACATTTGTGTACTATATAAGCCTATTAAAAATTAACAATGCATCAGCCTCCCTTTTCTCCATGTAGATATATAGGTATATATATATTGCTTTTACTATTTGACCTTATATCACATAAAACTTTTAAATACAGGCACATAGAAAGAGCAACATCCAAATACCCATCAGTTATATTTAATACTTACTAACACTTAGCTATATTTGAGGGTGATAGTGGGGCTCATGGGGTCCAGAGCCAACAGCCAAGTAAGAAGTCTCGAAGGTGTCTTTGGTGCAAAAAGGTGATTTTACTGAAGCACAAGGACCAGGCCCGTGGGCAGAAAAGGCTGCCCGGGGACCATAGGAAGAGACGGTTATATATTTGGGTGTTGGGGGAGGTCAAGTCTACGGGAAGTTTCCAGTGAGATTTTCCAGGGCTAAAGAACGCTCAGGCTCACGGGGTACTGGAAGCCTAGCTATTGTCAGGCAAAGGTGGTTTTTTCCTCTAGCAAAGCATTAGCATGAAAACAATAGGGAGTTCCTGGAGAGACAATTTGCTACCCAGGCCTCAAGTATTTGTCCACAGGCTGCAGGCTGTAAGGAAATTTAATTTTATCTGCCCCTTCCCTCTGCCTTTGTTTCCCACATCAGATTCACTCTTCTATGTTTTTGCTGTTAGTTAAGGGTACACATTTTAAAATATAGCTTATATGTTTCCACTTCAGCTTTTCAAGTCATTTACATTAGTGGAAGATGTTAATCAATGCAGCCTCTCCCCTTATGAGGAAAATTAGACCAAAATCGCACATCACAGTATTTTTAATGTGTGATTTTGCTCTAAGTTTCATTATCAGTCTAGCCACAGGCTTCTCAATTTTACTCGTCTTTTCAAAGAACTTGTGTCTTCATTGATTTTCTCCGTTGATTGTTTTCTATTTCATCAACATTTACTCTTTTTATTATTTAGGTCCTTATAATTTTTTTAATTGGATTTTTAGTTTTTTAAGGAGAAAGTTTTTGTCACTGATTTTAACACGTCTTCCTGCTAGAAGCACATGCAGCTATAAATTCCCTTCAGAAATTGTATTAGCAAACCCCACAAATTTTGATATGCTGTGTGTTGATTTTCATTCCATTAAAAACATTTTTGATTAAAAAAAAGAAAGTTCCTACAGAGAACTCTAAAACTAGAAGGCAGAACCCTTAAAAACAATATCATTCCTGCATATTGACCATCTCCGATGTCCTAGGCACTTTAGGTATGTTGTGTGTGTGTGTGTGTGTGTGTGTGTGTGTGTGTACACACCATATATAGTATGAACAGTATATAATATAGCACATGTAATATATATTAAATTACAATTACACACTATATAATAGGTAATTATATGTTATATGATATACATAGAGTATATAACATATAACTATATGGATAGTTTATGTATTTATTTATAAATATATATGACTGTAACCCCCACAGCCTTACCTGGTATAGATACTATTCTCACGTGACATTTGAAGACACTGAGCTTAGGGAGACTGTATAGCCCTTCTAAAGACTTTAGAAGGGGATGGAGCCATGATACAAAAACAGGTTAGTCCATATTCAACACCCTTATTTTTCCACAAGATTATGTGCCATCTCTCCTTCCGCCCTCTAACCTTCAAGGTAATTGAATGTAGTTAAGGGGAAAAAACATAATTGGATAAAACAGAAAGTAAAACAGTTGTCAAAAAGTTAACCCTTGTACAGAGGTTAACAGAAAGCGATCTAAGGTGTCTAACCAGGCCCCATGAAAAGGCGGTGTGTGCTCAGGCCAAAAGCCCGGTTCTCCGAACGGGAAGGGCGTGGTCTGCAGAGACTTGGGAGGAGCCACAGGAGACAGAGGCAGGACCCTGGGTGAGTAAAGAGGAAGGGAGAGCATAGGCCCCTGTGGGAAGGGGGCACTCAAAGTCTGTTGTCTGCCAAGTGCCCTTCTCTTGCCTCTCTTTGAGCTCTGGATATATTAATGATTTATGCGTAGAGTCCTAGGCACTTGGTAATTGTTTCTAAAAGTACCATTGTAATGCCCAGAATACAGTATCCTCAACGACCAGAGACCACCAGGGAGACTGAGGCACGCATGCAAAGGCAAAGTGCTTTATTATGGGCTCGGGCTCGGGCTCACAGACTTCACCTACACAGTGGATCCGTGCTGAGAGCCCCAAACAAGGGCTGAGCAGGGTTTTTATGGGGTCTGGGAAGGGGGAGTTACAAGAAATTGTGACATAGGTACAGTGACCCAATCATAATGGTACAACAGTATTGGCAGCAACTTTAACCATACACATTGTTCAGAGTGTTCGTTACTTTTGGCGGGACCCAATCACAACATTTAGGGTATCTTTGAAATTAACCAATTACAGAGTGAGTTCAGGGTCTTATTTGCTGACTATCCGGTTAACTTTAACATTAGGTAACAGGGTCCTATCTAAAGTTTCTATTTGTAGGCCTCACCTTTAGGAATGTAGGGAGAGTTAGCTGGCCTTTCCTGATTGGATATTGCAAAGTGGTCTCTCCTGCCTTGGGTAATGTGTAACTGCCTAATAGTTCCGGAGAAACTGAACCTTAGACCTTCTAGTTTAGAGGGGGACCTCTGTCATGGAGTCTGTTAGGTTCAGACTTTGTCCTTACATCGGGTCCACCAGCCCAAGGATTTCGTGTTTCTGAGACTTTTCCATTGAGTGGAGCTCTCAGAACAGGAGTCACACCTGATCAAAGCTGAAAACTGTAAGCTGTTGCTCCTTCAATCCTGAAACATGGCCATTTCAACAGTGTTTGATGCCCCCCCCCCCAATCTTGTAAACAATGCCTGTGGTTATCTTCTCTTTCCTTAATTTTGCCTTGAATAACTAAAGGCTTAGAGAAAATGTGAGCCCTTCTGACAGTTCTGCATATAATCTGGCAAGAAATGCTGGTGACAGCCAGTGATTGCTATTCTAAAAGAACATTCTACATCACAGAAGTAAATGTGGCTGCAGTATCTTGCTGGGATTACAGTGAGTGTTCACTTTTACTCTTAAGGCTCTAGACTAAGGAAGTTTTAGCATAACCCCCAAACACCAAAATATTCCAAAAATCAATGGGTAGAAACCCCCCAGCCATGCCAAGCAGCTCTTTGAAGTAATAACTCCAAGCCTAGGGTGTCTGTAATGAAAAGCATCATGATATATAGAAAATAAAACTTAAAATTGCGAAGTGTTCTCAGTTTTTCTGGAAGATTCCCAGTCCTGGTTCCTGATAAGAGCCAGCTTCACTGAAGATAGTATAACTTTCATAATAAGATAATAGGAATAGATGTTTGACAAAGGTAGACCTGACCCCCATTTGATTCGTCTGTCTTACACTTTGTCATGAATAGTTTCATCTTTAAAATTAAATGATACCTCTTTTGAGTAGAGATGGTTGCCACGGGAGATGAAAGATGAGTTTCATTTGCTGCTTTTGAAAGGAAGCCCTCAGGCTTTCCCCAGAGCTGGTTGGCAGTTGGGCAAAAGCTTTTCCTAGTAAGAGTGCCTGCTTGTGTAATAAGCTAAGATGCAGAATCTCGCGTAGTTTTCCTCCAAGCCAAGGAGGCAGCCAGCATAGAGAAAGTGGCACATAATAAGACCAGACCATGAGACCCACACCCAAGAAAGTCTGTTTCAGTGTCACTGGAACTCTGGTTTAAAATAAATGAATTGCAGTAAATTCCCCTCTAAGTGAAAGCAAGTCAAAGGAATGATAACTTTAAAAAAATTTCTTAATGTTTATTTGTTTTTGAGAGACTGAGAGAGACAGGATGTGAGTGGGGGAGGGGCAGAGAGAGAGGGAGACACAGAATCTGAAGCAGACTCCAGGCTCTGAGCTGGCAGCACAGAGCCTGACATGGGGCTCGAACCCACAAACTGTGAGATTATGACCTGAGCCGAAGTTGGACGCTTAACGAACTGAGCCACCCAGGTGCCCTCCCCCCACCCCTTTTTTAGGAGTGATAACTTTAAAGAAGAAATACTGGCTGGGAGATGGGAGATATTGTTGTCTCCACTCCAAAACCTCTTTCCTCTGAGAGATGAGTTTGTTAACTTTCCTAGACCTCAGAAACTAATGGTCCCACTTTGGAGACAAGACTGGAGTGAAGGGGCTCTCTTGCTCTGGGGTCTGGGATTTCATTTAGTCCCTCTAACTCTGTGAGGCACTGCCATAATTTAAATACCAGAATGTGCTCAGCCCTTCCTCCGGCGATGCCTGTGAAGGGGGGGGGGAGCCCACTTTAAGTGTACCCGCTATGCGATGATCACAGTCTAGAAAATATGAGGTTTTTTGTTCACAGTGTAGTTTTTATTTTTTTAGTTTTTAATTCTATTTTTTATTTTATTAAAATCCAACTCAGTTAACATGTGGTGTAATAATGATTTCAGGAGTAGAATTTAGTGATTCATCACTTACATGAAACACCCAGAGTTCATCCCAATAAGTGCCCTCCTTAATGCCCATCCCCCGTTTACCCCATCCCCTCACCCAACTCCCTGCCAGCAACCCTCAGTTTGTTCTCTGTATGTAAGGGTCTCTTATGGTTTGCCTCCTTCTCTGTTTTTATCTAATTTTTTTTCCCTTTCCCTATGTTCCTCTATTGTGTTTCTCAGGTGCCACATACGAGTGAAATCGTAGATTTATATTTCTCTAAATACATTTTGCTTATCATAATACAGTCTAGTTCCATCCACATTGTTGCATATGGCAAGATTTCATTCTTTTTGGCGGCTAGTAATATTCTATTGTATATGTATGCCACATCTTCTCTATCTCTTCATCAGTCGATGGACCTTTGGGATTTTTCCAAAGTTTGGCTACTGTTGATAGCGCTGCTATAAACATTGGGGTGCATGTGCCCCTTCAAATCAGCATTTTTGTATCCTTTCTCTTTGGAAAAACCATTTTTAAGCAAGCAACTTCTGTGGAACATGTAAAGCATGTGTGAATGTCTATGGATAACCCTGTCCCCTGTAGATTCCCAGAGATAGTGTCAGCCCAGAGAGATGCAAAGAGAAAGCTGCCTCGTGACGCTGAGCCATCTCCTTACCCGCTTTTGGCCTCTGCTTCCTGCAGGGGGGCAAGTGCCGTGGTGGGCGTTCCAGGCCTTCCCACCTGCGGCAAGAGTGGAGAGCACGGGCTTGAATAAGACGCTTGTTCTCTGGTGTGAGTTACGCTCAGAGCCCCCCCTGCCGCCCCCACCCCAACACACAGACCGTCTGAGCTGTGTCTGCTTCCAGGGGACACGCCACTGTCCGCACTAACCGTCTGTTTAACCCAACACCTGCTTGTTAACTGGGCATCTCAAAAGTAAGTCTTGACTTCCAATTCCTGAAGCCATACACTTGTCAAACCACGATGTGCAGGGTGTCCCGTGGCGCTGGGGCCGCAAGAAGGAGCCATTCCTCCAGCCAGGTCCACGGGAGTGCTTCAGAGAGGACGGGTGCCTGTGACATGGCCTCCAACACCAGTAAGATGTCAGCAGGTGGAGGAGACCCCGTGCTGCAGGCTGCACAGCCTCGGGAAAGGACAGGACAGTTCTGTGGAAGGGGGAGAGTCCCACTTGCCTGAAGCTTAGAGTGTGGGACTGACGATGACCGGCAAAGGAGGAAGGGTCTGGGGGCTTGACCAGCAAAGTAAAGAGAAGGGGCTCTCTCTGGGGTACTCAGGAGGCACCGGGAGCTCTGGACAGGGTACTGAAGTGTTTGAAGCTGCATTTTAGGAAGATCATTATGGTAGCAGCATACGGGATGGACAGTAGAAAGAAAATTCCAGGCAGAGAAAACAATCAGAAGTCTCTGCAAGCATTACTAATAATCCAGGCAAGAGGTGAGAAGGTCCATTAGAGGTCTTGGTGGGAAGGAGAGGGGAGGCAGCGGACTGAGGACCAAGGTGGTGAGCCAGTTGGGGGGCAGGGGGCTCATGAGACTTTAACAGGATGAGATGCCCCAGAGGACGAGTGACAAAGCCCTGCCCCCTGATAACACTTAAACAAGAATCACACAACTGTGATGTATTAAGTGTTAACTACTTAAAATGCATGTGTGTTTAGAGCTCAAAAACCTTTAAAGGGGTCATAGGTTACCTTTTTACATACCTTTGGAATACACACTTTATGTATCAGTGAACCCTTAGGATTCAGGTCCATTGGACCTGCAGGGATGGGCATTTCCCTCCCCCCCAAAATATACTTTTTAGACTAATATCACCTGTCCCTTTGAAATGGAGATGAACTTGTCTAGAACTGCACTCCACGTTTCAGGAACATCCTAGGTCTCTCTCAGGCTCGCAGGAATTTCAGGTGAGAGGAACTTCTGTTTTATATAGTTCCCCGTGGCCCTCAATTTTTGCTTCTCCTAAAGTAACTCGGTTTATACCTGTGCTGGTGCTGTCCCCTGCAGTGTCCCTCCACACCCGGCGTAGCACGAGCCCCCCCTCCTCAGTTAATTTTCAAGATTCTGCTTTCTGATGCTGAGGTCTTCCTTAGGAGGTAACCTTGGGTTTGGATGTCAGGAGAGAAAAAGGAAGCTCTAGAAAACTTGGTCACCATTTATATGGAGGTGACATGGAAAGGGACGAGAGAGGCAGGAGGCTGTGTATAGAGGGGCAAGGGAGACAGTGCTTCTGTGGGGCCAGAGGAGAAGGAAAGGAAATGAAAGAGAAGAGGTGGTGAGAAAGCAGGAGAATCCTGCCTCATAGAAGCCAAAGAAGGGAGGAATTTCCAAAAGAGGAGATTTATATCAGTGCCAGGCAGTGGGTGAAAGTGATACAGAATGAGTTTGGCTTTTTCAGAGAGGAGTCTGTACACAGGTGAGGACAACCAGATCCTCCTGGTTTCTCAACAATCAAAGTGTGTAGCAATGGGGTCCTTTCTTCATTCCACTGAGGGACCTGGCACTTTCCTCCCAGTGAGAAGTGGCAATGGTGACATCTACAGGGCATTGTCTGGAAGTGAAAATCTGTGCCTGGAGAGAGGGGCGCTTGCCCAGTGCTGCCTTTTCCAGGGAATCTCTCAAGAAGCAAATGCTACTCTACTCCATCTCTTCTAACTACAGAGAATGTGCCCCTTCCATAAACTTCATTGAAACAAGCTTTGAAATTAAAAACATACAACCACTTTTATGTTTTTCATTTGATTCCTGACAATCCAATTACTAAGACAGCAAGAAACGATTTATGTTGTACACTGCAAGCAGTTTGCCTGTGAGATCATTCATAAAAGCAATTACGTATCATACAAAGGTTAAGAGTCAGTCTGTGTCTGTCATTCAGTCCCCAGAGAGAGTGAAAACCCATCAGTTTTGCTCTACCAAGAACAGAAAGAGAAACATAAAATCAGAAATACTGAGACATTGTCACATAACAATGTTCTCTTGAAAACAAAGACTTAAGGTAAGGATTGTGCTAACAAAATAGATAGGAGGTGATACATTTTTCTTCAATTGTATCTCCCTAATTTTTGTTTCATTTTAAAAGAAACACAGAGACAGACTGATATAGTCATGTTATAAACATAGCCGAGGCCAAAGAAAGGGAGAAAAAGGAAAGAGCAAATGCAATTAATAGAAAAGTTACAAAGATGGTAGATATTAATCCACACCTGTCAATAACCACATTAAAAGTGAGTGGTCTAAACACACCAATTAAAAGACAGACATAGAGCACCTGGGTGACTCAGTCAGTTAAGCATCTGACTTTGACTCATGTCACGATCTCACAGTTTGTGAGTTCAAGCCACATGTCGGAGTCTGCGCTGACAGTGCAGTCTGCTTTGGATTCCCTGCCCTCCCTTTCTCTCTGCCCTCCTTCACTCCTACCCTCTCTCTCTCAAAATAAATAAATAAATAAATAAATAAATAAATAAATAAATAAATAAGCATTTTTTAAAAAAAGACAGGGATAGTAAAAATAAAGATGTTTTTAAACTTAACGATATGTTGTCCACAAGAAACCCTATTTATTTATTTGTTTATTCATTCTGTTTGTGGATTTAATGGCAGGGGCTGAGATGGGGTATGCCACGTGCTGTTTCTGCTTTTCTGGTGGTGAGGGGCCCCCTGTAGGTGGGTTGAATGCAGAGTTGGGGTTGTGGAGGGAGCTGGTGGGGGCAGAAGGACTTTCATGGGGGCCCAGGCCACACGGGACTGCCCGGCAGCATGGAGGTCCCTGCCAGTGGGTGACCAGGCATGGCAAGTGCCACTGACACTGCTGTGGCAGCACTTGGCCTCTTGCCCCCCCAATCCTGAGGAGCTTGCCCAGAGCTACGAGGAGTGTGGGATGGCCACTGGCCGGCCGAGGCCCACCTCCTCCCAAGAAACCCAATTTAAATATAAAGACCTAGATTATAAGTAAAGGAATTGAGGAAAATATACCATGCTAACCCTAATCAAAAGAAACAAGGAATAGCTATATTAATTTGAGACAGAGCCTTCAGAGAAAAGTTTCTAGGAGATAGGAACACCGTATAATGATAAAGGAGTCGATTCTCCAAAGACGCGTAAATCATTAAAGTAGTTGTTGATATTTTAGACTGACTCTGTTTGGGTCCGGTGATTTTTACATTCATATAAAGTTCAGTTATTGCAGTCCTGAGAGTCTTGTTGCTTTAGAAATCTCCTTTAAATTTCTGTTGCTCTCAGAAATATCCTTTAAAGTCTCCAGGATTTAGAGGGGGAAGAAAAGAATTGTAAACATCTAATGTGCTGTGGGCACTGCTATGCCCTTAATTTTTACATGGATTTTTCATTTAATTCTCCCATGTACCTTTTGATGCAGGTATTTTGATGCCCATTTTATAGATAAGTCAGGTTGCTTTGATCACGTAATATTTTGTGTATTATTTCATTTATGAAATATTTAATGAGCACCTGGTAAGTCTCAAAAGCATTGAGTGGATATGACCCAAGGCCTTCCCTTAGGAAAACCCAGTCAGTTATCCTGGGTCAGAGTTGCAGAGCCTCTCATTTCATCCTCTTAACACTGCAGGAAGACAGGCAGGAGAGCATTCCCATTTTCCAGATAAAGAAACAGAGGAAGAGAAATTGTTTCTGGCCTCGGGTCTGATGGCTGGTAAAGAGGAGAACTAAGACTTCATGCAGGTCTCCCGCCTCCAACTCCAGTGCACCTCCCGCTGTTTGATGCATGATATTTATTGACAAAGACATGGAATTGATTTATGGTGGTCAGCATGACGCGGGGCGAGTCTTCCCCATCAGCATCCTAGCAGGATGAAGCCAGGAGGGATGGTCACTGCGGCCGCTGCTTGGAGGAGCTATGTCCCCACATTGCGTTCATTTTCTGTGTGTCTGTCATTTAGCCACAGATGGAAGCACAGCGTGAGTGGTGCACAGCAGAGAGGGATAACCCAGGTCCCAGCTTTCTGGCCACAGGATGCAAAAGGGGAGGCCCGGGGAAGAGGAAGGGACTTGGGAAAATGAGCCTTTAACATTGGTTTACAAGGCCCTGGGCTCACCCCTCAGCTGCGTTTGTGAATCTCACCTTAAAGGCAGACATGGACTTTGAAAAATGGACTCAAGGTAGGCCATGACTCAAGTGCCCGACTGGCCATTGTTGGTGCACATGCGGGGCAGATCCTAACAGCACTTCAAAGTCTTTGAAAACTAAACTGACACTAGAGGCACAGCCCACAGAAGCCTGGATGGGACGAGCAGGCTGGACTTTACATGTTCAGTTGTCTGTTGACAAGTGTGCATAGGGTCCGAACAGGGGCCAGAGGCCTATATTGTAGTACGCGAAGTCCCCAGGACACCATCTGACATTTCTCAGCATACAAAGAAACCGGGAAAACATCAACGTGTATGAGAAAAGTCTATAAATAGGCAGTGAAGTCAGGATGACACACATATTGGATTTAATTGACAGACATTAAATTCAACCATTTCTAAAATGCTCCAAGAAGTAAAGCCAAGTACACTTAAAATGAATGGAAGGATAGAAAGTCTTACCAAAGAAATAGGTGAGAGAATGAAATGGAAACTTTAGAATTTAAAAACAGAAGAACCAAAATAAGAAACTCAGTAAATAGAGAAAACAGAGTAAATATTCAGTAAAATTGACGATAAATCAATAGAAATGATCCAGTTCGAACAATAAAAATAAAATAGATTTAAAACAAAACAAAACAAAAGTACAGACTCAGGGACCTGTGAGACCATGTTAAAAGGGCTAATATTTCCGTCGCAGGAATCCCAGAAGAGGAGATAGAGTGTGTACACAAAAAAGTATTTGAAGAAATAATGGCCCAAACTTCCCAAACTGGTGAACCTACAGATTCAAGAAGTTCAGTGAGCGTTAAACAGGATAAGCCCAAAGAAATCCATGCCCATACATATACCATAATCAAGTTGCTGAAAACTAGAGATGAAGAAAAAAATAATGAAAGCACTCAGAGGAAAATTTCACATTTCCTGTAAGGGACAATTCAGGTGTCTGCCGATTTGTCATCATAAACCATGGAGGTCACAAGACAGTGGAACATTTTCAAAGTACAGGAAGAAACAACCATCCACTTAGAATTCTGTAGCCGGCGAGACTATCCTTTAGAAATAAAGGTGAGAGAAAGTCTCAGATGAGGAAAACTAGAAGAATCCTTTGTCTGCAGACCTGGTCTAAAAGAACGGTTGGTTGATGGAAGTTGTCCAGAAAGATGGGAAATGACGCCCATTCAAGTTCTAGAAGAAATTAGAGCAACATGAATGAAGAGCAACAAATAATAAATGGCTGGATATATATTGGACTATACTTTTCCTAGTGAGTTCCTCAAAATATAGTAAAAGCTGGAAGCCAAAATTATAACATTGTCTACTGGGGTTTTCAGTATATGGAGATGTGATTCACAAGATTACCACACAGAGGAGATTGGGCAAAAGGATCTATATGGCAGTAAGATTTCTTTGTTCCACTCATGGTAGTAAAATGATTTTAATTAGTCTGTGAGAAGTTAAATTTGTGTATTATAGTTCCCAAATCAACAACTAAAAACTTATATGAAGAGACATGGCCAAAAATGCAATAAAAAATTTTAAAAAGGGGCATGTGGGTGGCTCAGTCTGTTAAGTGTCTGACTTCGGCTCAGGTCATGATCTCACAGTCCATGAGTTTGAGCCCAATGTCGGGCTCTGTGCTGACAACTCAGAGCCTGGAGCCTGCTTTGGATTCTGTGTCTCCCTCTCTCTCTACCCCTCCCCCTGCTCACACTCTGGCTCTCTCTCAAAATAAAATAAATACATAAAAAAAAAAAACTTTAAAACAATTAAAATGAAGCACTAAGAAAATGTTCAAATAACCCTAAAGAAGGCAGGAAGGCAGAAAAAGGAGAGCTAAAACCAAAGGAACAAATGGGAACAATCCTCCACTCAACAATCACAGAATACACATTCCTTTCAAGCGGACAGGAGTGGAATATTTGCCAAGATAGACCATATCTGGATCATAAAATGAACAAATTAAAAATAATTGGAATGATACAAAGTATGTTGTCTGACCTTGATGAAATTAGATAAAAATCAGTATGAGAAAGATAACAGGAGAATCGTAAAACATTTGGAAATTAAATAACATACTTCTGAATGGATCATGGATCAAAGAGAAGTCTCAAGGGAAATTAGAAAATATTTTAAATTGAGGGAAAATAATACGACATTCAAAAATCTGTTGAACATGCTAACATAGTGCTTAGAGTGATATTTAGAGTATTAAGTTCTCGGAAAAGAAAGGTCTCAAATCAGTAATCTAAGCTTTCACCTTAAGACTGAATGAAAACAATATATACTTGTAGCATGTAGCACAATTATAGCACAAACCTACTTCAAGCCAATGAAATAATAAGGATAGGAAGAAAAAGCAATGAAATTAAAAATAGAAAAATTAAGAAAGAATCCATGAAACCCCAAACTGATTCTTTGAAACAGTCAATAAAATCGATAAACCTTGAGGCACCTGGGTGGCTCAATCAGCTAAGTGTCTGACTTAGAGTCAAATCATTATCCTGCGGTCCGTGGGTTCGAGCCCCGCATTGGGTTCTGTGCTGGCAGCTCAGAGCCTGGAACCTGTTTCAGATTCTGTGTCTCCTCCCTCTCGCTCTTCCCCTCCCTCGCTCGTGCTCTGTCTCTCTCTGTCTCAAAAATAAATAAGCCCCCCCAAAATTAAAAAAAAATGGTAAACCTTTTGTAAGACTAACAAAGAAAGAAATTTACCAGCATCAGGAATGAAGAGAAGGGATATTTTCATGGACACAGGTATTAAAAAGGAATGAGCTATTGATATGTGGGACAGCTGGGTGATTCTCAGAAGTACTCTGCTGAGTCAACTAAGCTAGTCTCAAAAAAGTACATCCTCTGTGATTCCATATATATGATACTTTCCCAGAGATAAAGCTATAGTGACAGAAGGCAGATTAGTAGTAGCCAACAGACAAGTGTGTGTGTGGGGGGGGGGGGTTGTTGCATGTGAAATTTTTTTTTTTTTTAGTAACTAAACTTGTATGTTCTGGTTGTGGTGGTAGTTACATAAATCTATAGGTGTTTTACCCAGTCAGTGTTACTCTGTGTTAATTTTTTAAATAAGTAAGTTTTGTTAGAGGAGAAAAAGGTGACAACTTACACAATCACTTTCCTATTGTCCTTTGGGTCTTACTCATTTGAAACTTGCAGGGCAGGCATATCTATTTAGTGTTTGGTGGGGTGAATGTTCACTTCTTTATGGGAATAGGTCATATCTGCAGTAGGTCACTGTGTGAAGTGTGAATTTGTGGCGAGTTATATTCAAAGCACTTATTGCCTCTGATGTAGGCATACAAATGCCCTCCCCAAAGCATGCCACAGAGCTCAATGAGAACTCATGCTCTCAACTTCACCTTGAAGAGCCTGAGAGACAAAAAAAGATTTGACAAGGGAAGTTAATCTGGGTAGAAATTAGTGTCTAGACTCCCATTCTTCCTCAATTAGAGAGAAATTAGCCAAGCTGGAAAGGGGAAAGAATGTTCCAAAAGAATCTCAAGATTCAGCCTTAGTGTGTTTGCCCCTGCCTTGGGCTGAGTCCTAGAGGAGGGACTTAAATAAGTAGAACCCCCACCACCATAATTTGGGGGATCGCACAGTGGTGGGGTCCCTTACCTTGCGCAGCCCACTTGGGACTACTGGTGGTTACGCACGGGACTTCTCTCAAGACACAGTGGTTGGAGGGAGGAGGAGCAGAGCGTGCTGGAGAGTGGTAAGGGCAGAACGAATCTCCTGCAAGCTTCAGAGGGTGGGGGCACCACCAGGACAAGATGGAGCAGGGGACCTGTGCGAATCCAACAGCCGGAGGGCACAGTCCTCCTAGGATGTCGTGAAGACAAAGCCAGGGACCACAGCCCTTCAGGTTTTCCGCAGCAGCAGGTATGATGCGAAAGGTCACACTCCCAGGATCCTTCCAGAAGAGTCATCACTCAAAGGCTGCCAGTCCAGGAAGTAGATGGGAGGTGAACCAGAAGCCGGCAAGCTTCCTACCATGGTCAGTGACATGAGTCCCCGGGGATCAACCCAGGGTGGAGTGGGAGAGGAGAAAAACCCAGGAGGGAGGTTTTAAACTAGAAAGTGGCTGATTTATGTAAACTGACGTTGAGAAATGATGGGGTTAGCTCTCACCCAAAAGCAACTAAATTACATTTCACAATACTTTGCAGAATGGAGACTCAAGAATAGAGATTAAGGGCAGAGCAGAAGAAATTTTTTTAATACTTTTGAATTTTTGAAGTTCATATCTGTTAACATGCCTTTAAAAAAAAACTGTTACAACTGAAAGACAGGAAAGAATGATGGTATTAGTGGGGTTTTGTTGCCCTGGCAACATGTTGTAGCCTCCAGATGAAGTCCCAGAACCATAACGGCCTTGTACATGAGATAATCTCTTGGCAGAGTTGGAAAACCAGAGCTCAGAGAGGCCAAGTTAGCCAAGGCTGCACAGCAGAGCCAGGATTTGAAGGCATCTGACTTTCAACCTGTGCTCTTCCCTTCTGTTCCACGCCGCTTCTCACAGCGAGAAGATACACAAGGACAGCTCAGTTCCCATGGTGCCTCTTTCATGGAGCATAGAGATAGAGGACCCGAGCAGGACACAATAAATGCTGGCACCAGAGTGGCCAGCCCTGGCCCCGCTGTGGGGCAGCTGTTAAGTCTCAGATGACACTAAAGAATCATCTCAGACCCTGAACTCACTCTTACTCCTGAGTTGGCATTGTTATTTGAAATGACATATATTAACATTTGTTTTAACTTAAAAAATATCAGAGTTTAAAGAAGGGAATTTCCAAGAGAAAGGAGGATCGCCCCCTGCCACACACACACTCACACATTCATCTCTCTGTGGATTAGATCTGGCATAACCGGTGAGGTGCACTGTGTTGGTGATGCCACTACTCCTAATAGTTTAAATTGTTCTGCTAGAAGGAATGCGTCCAAGATGGGCGTATGGGGGCGCTCTGACTTTACCAGCCAAGAAAACACAGTCCTCAGCTGAGGCTGCTACAGAATAAATCCCATTGGGGGAGAGAGCTGTGACTGCCTGCTTTCGCTTTCCCTTTTAGGAACGTCTACCTAGATTTTAGGATGATTGAACATAGTGAAGGAAGAAAGAGGTAGCACAATCCAAATGAGCATGTGCAGCCGGCTGAAAACCTTTCTGCTGCTGCCGGTAAACTATTGCGAGGGTCCTGAAGGGGCAGATTTCTGGGCTTCCGCCCAGATGCAGGTGGTGCTGGGGCTGAGGAAGAGTGGAAGCTGTATGCCCGGAAGAACTCTGGAGCACATAAACTAGACTAGACAGGAGCCAGGGCAAAGTTTGCAACAGTGGCCAGCAAAGACCAGTGGCTACAATTTCTAATGCAATGAAACAAAGGGGTTAGCTACTATGCAATCAGAAGCTACCATGCTTAGAGCATAGGGCCTCGTTACAGGATGGGAAATAACCTGCCAGAGAATAGCAATTACTTACAGGCAAAAGCACAAAGAGGGACTCCTGTTCTGGTTCCCCATCTTTGTTGTTGGCTAATGTTGCGGATGCTTATCATGTGCCAAGCACATGGGTGCAGGCCCCCTACCCCAGTCCTGTTTAATTCTTCCTGCAACCCTGTGGTGGGCACTGTCATTAGTTAGAGGTGAGTTACTTTGCCTGAAGTCACACAAGTAAATCAGAGCAGGGCTGAGATCGGAAGCAAGGTGGCCGCAAGGGTCATCACTGCACTCTGCTGCTTCCAGCAGTTTACATTTGGAATGATGCTTAGTACAACAGAATAAGGAAAACTGGGGATCAGAAAACCTGACTCAGCTCTGCTCCTTAGCAGCACTATGGCCTGGAAGACTCACAGAACACTCCCCCGCATTTTAGCTTCTTCATCTGTAAAAGGAGGCTTTTATGAGGATGAACAGACACAATAACAATACATGTAAAAGTGGCCTCAACACTGTGTGACAAGAACTGCTTATTCAGACAATAATCATCAAGCGCCTGCTCTGGATTGGAGCTGTGCTCAGTGCTGGGAATATAATAGGGCACAAAACGGACCTGGTGTGTGTCCTCATAGAGCTCAGGTTCTAGCAGAAGGATGGAGCGAGTTGCCACAATAAAAATATAAGAAGCAATAGTGGAGGCTGTGGACTAGTCTGGGAGGTCAGGGATATGAACTCTGAGATTGAAGAGGGTCAGGGAATAATATTTCCAACACATTGCGGTAGGAGGGGAGTGTGGCTGTATGCAAAAAATCACCATGGAGGGGACGGTCCATAGACTGGAAGGAGGCCAGGGAGGCCAGCAGAGCACGAGGCTGGGAAAGTGGTGTCCCGGCCACATCACACGGAGCCTAGGCAGTGATGGAGATCCTGGTTCTTATCTGAGAGTCAAAGGAAGTCTCTGCATAGACAGTGATCTGAGAAGACTCGCATTTCAAGAACAGATGGGTGAGGAGACCACACGGGAGGCTATGGAAGTAACAAATGGGAGTGCATAGTGGTGCCTGGGTCCAACATGGCGGGCACGGTGACAGAGGTCGCTGGATGGTGGGCGAGATATTCAGGAGGAAGCTGAACAGGGCGTGGTGATGTGTGGAAATAGCAGTAAAGAAAAGGTTTCTGCCAGGGGCGAGGTCTGGATGGCTGGCTGGGGAGGAGGTGAGTGGGGGTACTCTTACTGGAGTAAAAATGAAGAGATGAATATACTCTGCAGAGGTTCACAAAGTTGGCTGCCAGTCATGGAGAGTGTGAGGTTCTTCTCAGACATCAGGCGGAATTGTCAAGTGGGCTACGTAGAACTGGCCCTCTGGAAACCACTGGCTAGGACATTTTGTCTGACGGATCCACTTCGTGAGGAAGCAAGAAAGCACCTGCTGTAGGCATTCACCTGAGACACAGACCCTTCCCCTCAGAGAGCCTCATGTGTGACCTTAAAGGGATACATGACAATGAGAAAATGTCAGTCAGTGTGTGATGAATTATCAAGTGTTGATACTTGATTCTCCTGGAGGAAGTGAGGCTCACGTGGGAGACACCAGACAGGCTGAAGGACAGGTGGCAGAGGAGAAAGTGAAACAGCAACGTGAGCAAGAGGAGAGAGGAGTACGGGGCCAAGGCAGGAAGCAGTGAGGTGACAAGCTGGCCATAGTTTGCCGTGTGTATGTTCGATGCTACCGGGTCACGGAGTCCAGCCACTTAACCCAGAGACATATTTGAGGATGAAACATGCATTCTTTGCATTGTTGGCTTTCGATTTCACCGGCTTCTGGTCTTGTGAAAGGATAAATCACTCACTGCAAATGGCCAACACAAGTTCAAAGGACATGAAAATTAAGTGCGTGTATGTGTTTATATGTGTTTTTTTCCTTATGCATGGCTTCAGGCAATTAACTTTAAAATAAGACGTGAGACGTCTATCCTAAAGGAGATGATGTCTATTTCTGCACAACCCCTGCTATCGGGGGGCTCCTGGGGGTGACCCTGTAATCTCATGTGGAGGCCCTGCAGTGGGAGGGAATGGACAGGTGTACAGAATTAAGGCCTTTTTCAAATTTTCATACACATGAAAAAAAAAATGTATTCTGCTTTGAATAAAAATAGGTCAGGAGAAAGATTTCTCATTCTGGGGCTTTCAGCGTTGTACTCCTGCCACATCGGGCCTGCGATCTTCTGTCCCCTCTTTCAGGGCTCAGACGCAGTGTGGCCCCAGTGGTTGCAGAGCCTGTGAGAAGGCGTGCAGCGGGAGAGTAGCCTTGGGTGTGGTCTTCACTGAAAGAAGGTTCCCATCCGTGGGGCGCTTGCAAGGAGGAAGTGTTTGTCTTTAATTTCTAACTGTCCACTTTTCCTCAGTCAGAGGGAGAAACTTACTTGTGCAAAACATACAAAATAGTTCAGGGACAGCCACTTTGGGGCCCATTTAAAATAGGTTGACCTATATTGCATATAATTAAACCTGGAGTACAGGTTGCATTTTGAAAATTGCTTTTAAGCTAATGAATACTTTTGTAGTGCACTATAGCAAAACTCCAAAGAAGGAGAAGGGTGAAAAAAACTTACGTATATTTATAAGACATCTCTTCGCATGAACATATTTTGTGAGATGTAGACAGCAAGGGAAAATATTACAGCTAAATGAAGAATCGTCTCTTCCACTGGAGGAGACTTTTTTTATATAAAACAAAATAGAGTCATGATCGTTTCCATTTCCTTATCCAAGCCCCGTGGAAGTCCTGTGCTCACCAGACCCCTGATATTACCTCAAATCTCTGACGTAACCATGATTTATGTCCACAGTCAACAAAAGTACTAGCTTTTTGTAACCCAGGGTCTGCTCGGGATGCAGAAGTTGGCATGTGCATTCACTCTCGGTACCGTTTCAGCCTGTAGAGAGGGAATCCAAACGGCCAATGGGAAGAGCTCAGTCTGAACTGTATTCTGAATTCCCATGCCCATTAATAGTCTGGGTCCCTTGAAAGCCACAGGATTAATCTGAAGGCCTCTGATACGTACAATTGCCAAGCACCGTGTTCTATGTGGTTTTTCTCTTATCTCGATCCTGACAGCAGCTCGGGTACGTGACACCGGTTCAGCCACAGCTGCTGACATCACTCCAGGGACACATACCTCAGACATCCGAGGCCTGCATGAGACACAGCCTCATCTGCTCAGTCTGGAAATCATTCAAACATGGCAGCCCCAGCGGCTGGAGCCCAGCCAGCAACACTCCTAGCACTGCCCCTGTGTCCAACCTGTCTTAATTTAAGCCATTTAACCTTTGTTATTTCAGGCTGAAAACAGGTTCCAGCTCCTCGGGCAGCAATACTGCTGGCCTAGAGACATCGAGCTGTAGTTGTTAAAATACCACTAGGGGTGGGGCACCTGCGTGGCTCAGTCAGTTAAGCCTCCGGTTTCAGCTCAGGTCATGATCTCGCAGTTCCGTGAGTTTGAGCCCCATATCAGGCTCGCTGCTGTCCGCACAGAGCCTGCTTTGGATCTTCTGTCCCCTTCTCTCTGTCCCTGCCCCGCTTATGCTCTCTCTCTCTCTTTCTCAAAAAACAAACGTTAAAAAAAAAATACCACTGGGGCGGGGGGGGGGGGGGGGACTGCTGTATCAATTTGTAACCCTAGTGTTGGGACCAGATTGTAATCCCAATCCCAGTTACATTCATCGATTACTTATTCTTTTCTTCTGTGTCTGTGGTATCCCAGCTGTGCTGTTCGGGCTATGGTGTCCAGCAGGGAATAAGACCAACACTGGTGTCCAGGCTACAGTTTGTCAGTATGAGAGACAGTCTTAGGAGCATGAAAATGCAGGCTGACAATGAGTCAACATTAGTGAGAAACACAAGGTCCTTCTGTCTTTTATGGGCTGACCAGGAGATCATTTCTGGTTTCATTGTCGCTGTGGCCCCTCTCTCAGCCTATCCCTGTCCTCTGAGGAATGATGGTGGGGCATCTCTGGGTGCTGGACACGCCACACTCACAGATGACTGAGGTGCCCTGACCTTGTTGCCCAAGTGCCCAGGCAGGGAGTAGGCAGGAAGTAGAGATGTCAAGGATAACCAAGAGGGTTTCAGCCGCTTCCTACTACAGGCCTTTTTGTACCTGTTTTCCTCTACCCTTCAGACAAGGGGGGATAGAGAATTCCTTTAGCCCCCTACCCCATCATATAAGCACGTGGCAGTGGTCCCGAATGTCCCCAACCACTGACATCTCTAGTGCTGGTGGCCTATTGCATGCCATTGCTGGAGTCCTCCTTTCTTGATGAATGTTTATTTATTTTTAAGAGAGAGATTGAATCTTAGGCAGGCTCCAGACTCCGAGCTGTCAGCACAGAGCCTGACATGGGGCTTGAACCCACAAACCATGAGATCATGGCCTGAGCTGAAGTCGGATGCTCACCCGACTAAGCTGCCCAGGCGCCCCCACTGGAGTCCTTCCCATCACAGGTTGGTCCTTTCATACAGTATAGAGGCAACTGAACTATAGGGTAGAGCTGCTGTGCACCAGATCAACCAGTAGTGGAATCGCCAACACTCACGATACCATCCCATCCAGGCATGAACCAAACTGAGACATTTTGTTTGTTTTCCAGAGTGGAAAAAAGATTCCCACCAGTTGAGAGACAGTCATGATTATTTTAGCGTTTTGATCAAACCTTTCCTAGCATTCTTTCCACACTGGGGAAGGGACACTGTGTCTCAAACAGGGTACCCCACTTCAGTACATACGGCATGTTTTATAAAGAAGCACAAAAATAATAAGATACTGGGAACACACCTAACCAAAGAAGTGAAAGACCTGTACTCTGAAAATTATGAAGCATTGATGAAAGAAATTGAAGAAGACCCGAACAAATGGAAAGAAATTGTATACTCGTGCATCAGAAGAAAAAGTATTGTTAAAATGTCTGTACTACCCAAAGCAACCTATACATTTAATACAATCACTATCAAAATAACACCAGCATTTTTCACAGATGTAGAAGAAAATTTGCATGGAATTTCACAAAACTAAAATTTATTTACTTTATTTTTTAAATTTTTAACATTTATTTATTTTGAGAGAGAGAGAGAGAGAGAAAGTGAGCAGGGGTAGGGCAGAGAGAGAGGGCAACACAGAATCTGAATCAGGCTTCAGGCTCTGAGTGGTCAGCACAGAGCCTGATACGGGGCTCGAACCTGTGAACAAGATCATAACCCAGGTACCCCACAAAACTAAAATTTATATGGAACCAGAAAAGACCCTGAATAGTTAAAGGAATCTTGAAAAAGAAAAAGCCAGAGGTATCATGATTTAAGATGTTAGGTTATATTACAAAGCTGTTGTGATCAAAACAGTATGGTACTGGCACAAAAACAGACACATAGATCAATGAGACAGAATAGAAAACCCAGAAATGAACCCACAACTGTGTAGTCAATTAATCTTCAACAATGCAGAAAAGAATATCCGATGGGAAAAAAGTCTCTTCAATAAATGGTGTCGGGAACACTGGAGAGCAACATGCAAAAGAATAAAAAGGGACCACTTTCTTACACCATACACAAAAATAAATTCAAAACAAATGAAAGACCTGGGTGTCTGGGTGGCTCAGTTGGTTTTAAGCATCTGACCTTGGCTCAGGTCATGAGTTTGTGGGTTCAAGCCCCTCATCAGGCTGTGCACTGACAGTGCAGAGCCTCCTTGGGATTCTCTCTACCTCACTCTCTACCCCTCCCAACTCTGTCCATTTCAAAATAAATAAACTTCAAAAGTGCAATAAAAAATTTAAAAATACATGAAAGACCTAAATGTGAGACAGAAAACCATTAAAAAATCCTAGAGAACACAGATTGGCCATAGCAACTTCTTAACTAGATACATCTCCTGAGGAAAGAGAAACAAAAGCTAAATAAACTATTAGGACTTCCTCAAAATAAAGAGCTTCTGCACAGCAAAGGAAACAATCGACAAAACTAAAAAGCAGCCTATGGGATGGAAGAAGATATTTGCAAATGGCATATCTGATAAAGGGTTGGTGTCTAAAATATAAAAGAACTTATAAAACTCAACACCCAAAATATGAATAATCCAATTAAAAATGGGCAGAACACACAAATAGATATTTTCCCAAAGGTTGTTGTCAACTTTGACTTTGCCATTGCAGATCATTTTATTTTAAAACTGAAAAAATAATTAAGCCACCTTTGCAGTCATTGCAAATAGGGGAAATGTTTTAGGACACATGGTTTATGAACGACTTATGTGGGATTATCACATCTGAGTAGAATTTGAGTTTGGCTCCAGTGGTTTAGGATTTTTGATGGGCACATTCTCAGCTCCTGTATCCATCTGAACTGAAAAAGCCAGGTCAGTACTTTAGGTCTTCCTATGTATAGCTTGCTCAAGGCTGTTAGTTGTCTTGTCCCCGGAAGTATTTCCTAGTGGAACTGCCATTACAAAGGGCCACCTGCATCTATCCACCCCCTTCTATTTCTTATAGCAGTGACAACCTGTAAATTAAGCTTATTTAGATCTCATAGACACAGTTACAAACTCAGTGCTTCTGTTCTCTAAATTTTTTAAATGTTTATTTATTTTTGAGAGGGAGTGACACAGAGCATGAGCAGGGGACGGTCAGAGAGAGAGGGAGACACAGAATCAAAAGCGGGCTCCAGGCTCTGAGCTGTCAGCACAGAGGCCGATGCAGGGCTGGAACCCACGGATCGTGAGATCATGACCTGAGCTGAAGTCGGCCACTTAACCGACCGAGCCACCCAGGCGCTCCTGCCTCTGTTCTCGTTGAAACTAATCAGAGTTTTAATCATCTTTCCTTTTACTTACAGAAAGGAGAAAATAAAACTTGTTTTAATGATAATCTTTTTTTTTAATAAAGAGAAAGTTTGTGGGCATAGGGGTTTATACGAGGGTTGAGAGTAGCTGATGTATTAGACAAACAGTGGATTTGTGGGATGTATTTGCCTTGAGCCTAAACAGATACTTTGGGGTCTCTATTGGGCTGAAATAGGTTGGCTAGGAGCAGAGCCACTGCAGAGGTTTCCACTACGTTACTTTTTGAGAAATTCCCTAAGGGCTATTCATATTTATAGTTGGTTTCAGGCTCAGCGGAACCCCAAGGGCTTTGGCTACCCCTGGAGCAGGTGTCATAATACCAGGCTGCCTCCCTCCGGAGCCTCCTGCTGGGGTGATGGTGTGACCGGAACTCCACTGTGGCAATAGACAGTGTGACATGAGCAGGAGTGTTAAGTTAGACAGGTCTGGTCCCTTCCTTCAAACAGCTCCAGGGGAAATACCCCAGAATGAGGGCACCCTCCAGAGCTTTGAGGACCTGCCTCACACTCCCCGCCAGTTTTCTTTTACGAATGTCTTAAGGTTCATTTATGTATTTCAAGAGAGGGAGAGAGAGTGCGTGCATAAGCAGGGGAGAAGCAGAGAGGAGAGACCTGAGTCAAGATCAAAAGTTGGCCGCCTATCCGACTGAGCCACTCAGGCCCCCCATTTTTTAAATTAATTTTTTCAATTTTTTATTGTGAAATGTAAATATAATAAATAATAAAAGAAAATATAAATAAAATTTACCATTTGACCATTTTTAAGGGTACAGTTCAGTTGCGTTAAGTACATTTGTGTTGTTGCACAGCCTTCACTGCCATCCTTCGCTTTTTCGTTTTTGCCACCAGACGCTCTATTCCCATTAAACACTGGCTCCCCATTTCCCCTCTGCTCTCTGTCCCTGTGAATTTGACTCTTCCAGGTACCTCACAGGAGTGGAATCACACAGTATTTATCCTTTTGTGTCCAGCTCATTTCACTCAGCATAATACCCTCCGGGTTCAACCCCAGGTTCAACACCATGGGGACACCCAGCTGACGGAAGAGTCCTCAACTCCCTCACATCTCCGGACCACCATAGTTCTGAGGAGATTAAGCAATAATTTTCATTAAGTCAGGTATATGTTAGAGAATCCTTTACGTACAGTAAAGTTCACACTTTTGGTGTACATTTTATATGAGTTCCGATGTAGCAATGTTTTTAATTTTTTTAATGTGTATTTATTTTTGAGACAGAGAGAGAGAGACAGAACATGAACAGAGGAGGGGAAGAGAGAGAAGGGGAGATACAGAGAGAGAGGAAGGCACAGAATTGGGAGCAGGTTCCAGCCCAGAGCCTGACACGGGGCTGGAACTCACGAGCTGTGAAATCATGACCTGAGCTGCAGTCAGATGCTTAGCCAGCTGAGCCACCCAGGCACCCCATGATGCAGTAATGTTTTTAAATGTTCCTAGCTCAGCAACTGATAAACCTGAAAGTGGATGTGTGAGGTTCAGAAAGAAAGTAGAATGCTGGCTACCAGGGACTGGGGTGGGAGATGGAGATGAGGAGTTAGTATTTAATGGCCACAGAGTTTCTGAGTAGATGACAAAGCTCTGGGAGATGGATGCTGGCATGCTTAATGCTGCTGAATTACACCCTTACAGTGGTTTTAAATGTATCATCTGTGCAGTGATATCTAATAACGTGGGAGTCCTGAAATGGCTTTAAAAAAAAAAAAAGTCTGTTCCTTTTCATGGACTCAACTAGAGAAATCCATACATAAGTCAGTCACAAGATTGCTCCAGGAAGCATGAATGAAGGTAACAGAACTGCACACCCCGTCTTTCCAGGGCCAGTGGCAAGCAAAGCCCTGGTGAAGACAAGATGACAAGCTTGCAATCAACCCAAACTTCAGATACCTTTATTATTGTTTTGATAGGTTGCCGTCTCTACTGATCCCTAGGGCTGCTCAGAATAATGCCCAGCCTGGCAAACTTCCATCTGGAAAATAGCACAGAGGCCAAAGGCCATTGCCCTTTGTGGTTCCTTTTCTGATGCTAATCCCTGATATGACCCTGAGCAAAATTCACTTCTGTTTCCTAGATACCAAGTGCAACTATCACCTTTGAAAACTTTTGCCTTAGCCTCTCTCCCAAAACAGATACTCACGCAACCTGCAACCCATAACTTGCTAATTAACAGTAGTGGGTCTGCTACTCTCCCTGTTATCTGTGTGCAGTGTCTCCGTGAGATGTTGAGTTTTTGCCTCATGTCGCCAGCTAGTCCCCAGGACTCAGGAGCTACCTGGGGTAAGGGCCACAGTTCTCGGATGAGGCTGAAGATGGGACTCGGGCTGTATCCCCGTTAGCTTTTGTCCACATGGTCCGCACTGTGATGAGCACGTGTAGCCGGGGAATCAATCCTCCCTGAATTCAACTGCACTTAAAAAACAGATCTCTGGTAAGCACTGTGAGAGTGACAGTCTTATTTTTAATGTTACATTTTTAAAGTATGTTATAAATTATAGAACACTATGTAATGATTCTTTTCATATCATTAATTCATTCAACAAGTATTACCAGATGCCTACAATATATCAGCACTATTCTAGGCTCTGATGATCCAAGGTAGAGTTTCTGTCCTCATGACCTGTATTCTAGTGGGAAAGACATAAACACATGTACAGGGGCACCTGAGTGGCTCAGACGGTTAAGTGACTGACTTTGGCTCAGGTCGCGATCTCATGGTTTGTGAGTTCGCGGGCTCTGTGCTGACAGCTCAGAGCCTGGAGCCTGCTTTGGATTCTATGTCTCCCTCTCTCTCAGACCCTCCCCCACTCATGCTCTGTTTCTCTCTGTCTCAATAATAAATTAAACATTAAAAAAATTTTTTTAAACACATGTACAGTATAACATAATTTGATATAATTATGAATGCTACAAAGAGAGTAAAGCCAGGGTAATGGCTTAATAAATCTGGGGGTAGGGTGGGTTGCTTCGGGGTAATCAGGGAAGAGGTGACTTAAATGCTATGAAGGAGCCGGCCTTGTGGAAATTCGGCGAAAAGAATATTCCAGCCAGAGGAAGAGTGAAATGCACAGGTCCTGAGACGGTCATGGGTTTGAGGTATCTGAGAAACTGCAAGAAAGTGTGGCTGGGATGCCAGGAATAAGAGGGCAAATAGAAGGAAGTGAAGCTCAAGCACTAAGCAGGACTCAGATCATCTATCTGTGGTCAGTGCTATGGGAGCTTTGAACCTGGATAGTGTATGACCTCATTTATGTGTTTGAAAGACACCCCACCCGAGCTGCTTTGTGGAGAATGGGTGGTGGAGAGACCGGAGTGGAGGCAAGAAGGTCAGGTTAGAGACAGTGAACAGAACCCAGGTACAAACAAGGTCTGATGGCTTGGACCAGGATGACAGTGAAGGAGGTGGTGAAAGGTAAACTTGGATATATTTTGAAGGTGGAGCACACAGTGTGGGTGGATTAGATTTCGGAGAAGCAGTGAAGGGGAAGAGAGCAATCAGAGAGGTCTCTTCGGTTCTTGGTCTGGATAGGGAGTGATTTGTGGTGCTGTTAACCCAGGTGAGGAAAACAAAGCGGGCGGGGGGGGGGAGGTGGCAGGGACAGTTGAGAAGGGGGATGTCCTCGCTCTAAATGTACCTATACGAGTTCCAGCCAAGTTTCTCCTTTATTAAGAAAATCCATAGCATTTATGCATGGCAGCGCCAGGATTATGAATCAGGATGCGTAAAACCCATATCTATCACCAGTCCACTAGGCTATGCCATACGACAACTTAACAAACCCTTCAGGGATGCTACTTGTTTTGCTTAAGTGACTGTTTTAAGAAGACAGGAACATAAGTCTTTTTGTCAGAATTCATTAATATATTCATTATGTAGGGGAAACATTGTCATGTCGTGCTTTCAAAATATGGTGTCTTTCAGATCTTTTTAAAATTGGTGCCCTGCAGAAAGCTGAGAAGAGAAGAAAAAAGTCTTTGTCTGTCTCTCATGCTGTCAGATGTGAAAGGAAGTAAATGACACCCAGCTACACGGAGACAGTTTTAGGGTCTTGTTTCTACAAACTCTGTAAAACTAATAACAATGGCATGTGGACTCATGAACTTGTATTTTTATGTGTTTATACTCAGTTGCGGTTAATATTTCAGTCACCCACCAGGGACAGAACACTGCCAGATATGATGAAAGACTTTTTAAAAGAATAATCACATGGTTTGCATTATCAAGAGAAGCATATAATCCCAAGAAGAAAACCAACTTCCCCAAACACTCAAAAACACAAATGCAGAGAACATATAATCAATATCTAATAATTCCTGGTGTATATGTTTCAGTTCTCTGGCATTTTGTTTGTTTGTTTTAGAGAGAGAGAAAGAGAGAAGGGCAGAGGGAGAAAGAGAGAGAATCTTAAGCAGGCCCCCTGCTCAACAGGAAGCCCAGTGTGCAGCTCTGTCAGACTCTATCCTGTGACCCTGGGATCATGACCTGAGCTGAAATCAAGAGTCAGACACTCAACCAACTGAACCACCCAGGTGCCCCAATTCTCTGGCCTTTAAATCTGTGTAGGAAAATGCTGTGTGGAAGAAAATCCCAGAGTCACTATTAGCTTAGCCTAGAATAGTGCTCGATGTAGAGAAAGCATTCACCAATATTTGTCGAATAAATTAATGACATGAAAATAACTATTACAAAGTGCCATATGATTTGTAACATACATTTAAAAATATAATATTAGGAATTAAGGTTGTGACTTCCACAGTTCTTGGCACAGATATACTTTTTAAATGAAATTAAATTCAGGAAGGATTCATCGCATGGCTATACCATCAGCTTGGATTTCTACCGTGAGAAATCCAAGTCCGCTGGGACTGGAAGAATTGTAACAGCTCTGTTCAGAAATATTTTCTCCAGATATGTGTACTGCATGTCTGCAGTTCCCAAGACCAAACACTTGAGGGGAGATGATGAGCCAGTGCCTAAGAAATGGAATGAGGTTTTGATCTTTGTTCACCACTGTGAGGCAGTCCTCACTGGGCGGTCCTCACTCAGTTCAGGACCTACACCCAGTCAGGCTACTTGAGGCCAATCATGTATAACCATGGTTGGTCTTGTCTCTGTAATCCTTGGCCATCAAATAAAACCCAGCCCTCCCCCCTTACCCGTGACTACCTCATTCCTTCTATGAGTTTGTGTTAGGTTGAGTTCTTTACAAGCATTCTGAGACAGGGATCTGGGAGCACATGAATTATTGGAGAATTGGGTGCCAATAAAACCCCTAAGAGAATAAGGGAAGCAAGACAGGAAAATAGCAGAGCTGCTGGGACCATAGCTAAGACCAACTCCAGAACTCATTGAATGCCACCTGCTAAATGGGCCACAGCAATATTCCCAAGTGAGGAATATGCTGCCTCCAAAATGCAAAGCAGCCTACCAAGGGTTTATTTCTTTCCTGGTGTTAGGAAACACAAGGTATGACAATTTGTCCTTCACCTTGGAATACACGTTCTGCATTGCCACACACCACTGGGCCCCTAGAAACATTATCTATGTGTTGGCCCCCTGTGTCTTTGAAGAGTTTATCACTTCCTTCTGGAACATGTGTGTCTTCCCAAGATCTTCACTGTGTTTGCCACTTTTTGCTCATCCAGTTGGCTTAACAATATTTCATCAATTTAGTGGCCAATTCTGCAGATGTTCGAATGGCCTAAGTCCTTTCAGACCTTACTGTGACAGGGAGCAGAAAAATGAACATGGCCCTGGGGCAAGGTTTCACTGAGTAGTAGTCATCCTGTATGGGGTTAATCGGTTCAGATCCTTCTCTTTGATTGGCATGAAGACCGCCTTTACCAGCGTAATAGTCACATGCCACATACCAGAGTCTGTGTTCATCTGCTCTAGTAAATATTACCACACCAGGCATATTCAGCCTCCTGTTTGATTAGGTCTGGGGTGGGACAGTGTCTTTCACCAAGATCCATCTGGTTTTTTTCCCACCCCCAGGGGCCAGTCTAGCAAATTAAATGGGGAAATACAATAAGGAACACTAGCCTTGCATTTGTTAAGTCTTTGAGGTGGCACTTACCTGCCATTCCTTCCAGAGTACAATAATGTGTGTAATTTACTCTCTCACCAAGGGTAAGACAACTTATGGACCGTTACTTCAATAGTACGTACTCTGCATGCAGAGGAGCCAATGGGAGGGGTCTGTCAATTGCTGAGTACTTCCATTCAGATCATACATATATGAATTAAGGAAAGAATCACTGAGGTCCATGGGCTCAGGGGACTCACTTTTATTTGAACTTGGGTCACAGTTCTATTAATTACTTGACTCCCATATGATCTGAATCTAACAGGGGGTACTTACCACCTGGACAGTAGGTATCAGTGTCTACTATGGCCTCGTGTCCAACATCCCTCAGAAAGTCTGGATATTTCCCTTTTTACAAAATAACAAGTCAAAGACATAGGTGCTCATCCATTCCAGATTTCATTTGTTATACATATTAAGCAATACCTCTGTTGGATGCCCATCTGTCTTACCTTTAGGGAAACCATGTTCCATTCCATAGGTCCCCACAGATCACCCATCATACTGTCATCCCAATCTGGACCATGGGTAAGTGCTGCTACATGGCCTCAGGCATTCTGAGATCCTCTTATTCCCATCAACACTGGAAAGTCCTGTTTTATGACAGCGTCTGCTGCTATCAATCCTGGTTTACAGAGGCGGGCCTCTATTGAGTTTCTCAGTGACACTGATATAACCCTCATCACCTTAGCAAGAGGTGTGTCTAAGGCCCTTCTGAGGAATATAGTCAGCTGGGTGGGTCTTCCGATCTATAAAAGGTTCTAGCATGCCCACTTGTCTTACTTTCTCTCCCTTTCTCCATGGTCTGCCATGGCAATTTTGACATCCCTGCTTCATTTATTGTGGGCCAGCACTTTTTCAGAACTCCTGTGAGACAGTAGCCTATTATAACCATCCATTTTCAGGCAAGTTCCCCCTTTCCTGCCATGAAAGGTTAGCCAGCTCCTTCAGGTCCTCTGCCTTTGGACCTCTCTCTTCCCTTAGCAGGTCTAGCACTTTCTGATTGGGTCATGCCAAGATTTGACCCTAGTGACTGGTCTTGTTGATAACAGGGGAGATAAGGTAGATCCTGAAGAAGACAAGTGTAGTCCAATAAGGCACATGCAGGCCATTGGATTTGGGAAATGGGAACATTCATATTTTCAAGTACTCCTACCCAAATATCTGCATCCTGAGTCTCAGGATCCAACTCTCTCCCACTCAGAGACATGGCTATGGTGTAGAAGGCTTGCCAGAGCTGAGAATCTTTCTTCTCTTAAACAACATGCCTACTATGCTTAGATTAGGTTCTGAGCCTGGTCAATGGATTCTTTATACTCTTTATGTTCTGCCAAGGAGACCTTCTAGCTTTCACACTGTGGTTGATGTCTGAGTGCCTTGATATGTCATTTTCTCTTGAAAGCATCTGTGCTGCTCAGCAGTGGCCACCCAGTTACGTAGTCCTTAAAATTCCTATTTCTCTTCATACTGCATAAAGGACAGAGACAGTGCACAAGCCTTTGTATTCCTTTCCACAAGTACCATATCCCAGGTCACCACACATGCTGTAACATTCCAGTGACCATTGCTACTCTTCTAGTCCACCATTGCCAGGGCTAGCGGATGATGCAACTCCAGAATCTATCCTTGGAGTCCGCGTCCCAGGACTACTTCTGGGCTACCTGGCTAATGTCAGTTTCCCCAAAGCAGAGCTGAGACGGATACTCAGGCACACGTGATTTGTGGAGAGAGTGATCTTCAGGAAGAGGGAGGGGCAGGGCAAGGAGAAGGAAGCAGCTGAACAGGAGTGTGGTCTCAGTGACGTCTAGTCATGGTCTCATTCACAAAGAGCCTCTAGAACATAAATCACCCCACAGAGTCATCCTGTATAGAGGTAGAGAGCTGGGTTACTGGCTACTTCTAGGGGTAGGAGTATTAACCTCCCATGAAGCTTCTCCCAGCCAATGGCCTTTCTCCTCTAATCAGGGTCATAGGCATGAGCTCTCCCAGCACCTGGGAGTGGACAAGGTACCCGAGCACCTCCTGCAGACTCTTCCCTTCACTGTTAACACTTGCCTCTTCCCCCTAATGATGTCATTCCATTTTAAACAAACTCTCCTACTTGTCAACCTTTTCCAGAGATGGTGCTTCCTTCCTTTCCTTAACTGACACTCCCAACTGTGCACACACCAGCTCTTCATCATGCTTCCACACAGCCCTCAAAGTTCATCCTATTTTGAGATTATGTCTGCTCTCTGCTTCCCCTTACCAGTGTCAGCTTCTCAAATGCTCTCACGACCATCCCATCCAGTCCCATTAACTAAAGACCTTTAAGCAGTTTCCTCTCTTCTCCATCCCAGTTCCTCTTGTAATTACTGGAGTTTCTCTAGACTGATAGCCCAACCAAGAACTAACAACGAAACCTCTGATTTCCGCACCTTCTTAACTCCAGGTACCTTTACCTTTCAGCCACCCACTCCAGGAAGTATGTCCTAGATTCTGTCTTAATCCAGGACTGCTCTACAGCATGAGCTCGAAGCCAGGATCACACTCTGACAAGCCCCCTCACCTTGTCCAGGGCTCATCTCTCACTCCTCCTATATCTTTTCTTCAGCGTAGAGACCCACTTGTGCCCACCTGGCTACTGAAAGAGTAGATCCCAAACTAGCAGCTTTGACAGTGCCCAGGAACTTTCAACACTGTGTCATCTCAGGTCCTAACCTGGACCCACTGAATCAGAACCTGCATTTTAACACATACTAGGATTTAGATGCCCCTTAAATCTGAGAAGCATGACCTTACCTGTGAGTTCCCTGGCTCTTTGTCCTTCTGCCAGACTCACCACACAGGACCCCCGTCATCCAGGGACACTGCAACATGGATGTCCATGGTTGTAAGCCTGCAGCAGAGTGGAGCTCACAGGGCTGTTGCTTATCAGCTCTTTTGTTTTCATCATCTCCTCCAGCTCCTCTCATCAACTATCCAGGGTGCTTACCGTTTCCTTCCAGCCCTGATTCCAACTCCTAATCCTACTCTCAAATTCAACTAGTTTTGGTTATCATGTATTAGAGTGAAATCATTATATTCAGTCTTGTTTTCAATCACTTTGAAGGTAATTGTTATATTTTGTTAATACAAATTGATATGTCTTTCCAACAAAGAAAGAGAATTACGAAACAGTTGGGAATTAGAAAAGTGGAACAACTAAAACAAAAGCCATTGATTTGGTCTTGGTATTATATGTCTGTTGTACCTCTTGCATTACTTCCCATACGTCTCTCTGTGTTTGATTTTTTTGTATGATTTTAAAATTAAATTTAAAGATCATGCCGGTATGAAGAAATATTTTTAATTTTCCCTGATCATCTGTGACCACTGGCCAGCCCGCCTGTTTCTCATTATATTATTTGCGTAATCTTAAAAACTGTAAACCAAGAATTTGAATTTGAAATGAGCTGGGGTCTGAATAAAAGCAAAATCTCCCAAGAGGAATATGTTCTTAAACCAGGCCTCAAGGATTTCTCGCAGATAGAGTTCCAGAAACAGAAGCACACAATGGTTTTAAAAATCATAAAATACATACACACCAAGCTTCATGATAGAGTCAGCAGAAACAACAAAACAGCAGATCCTCAGCCAGAAGACTCCAATAGTAAAGTTATCATCAACAGTGTTAAAAAAAAAAAAAGTATGTGTATTACGTGGTTTTAGAAGAGATGAAATCCAAACTGTGATTCAGGAACTGTCAAAAACTATCAAAGGATCCAGTAGAAATTATCAAACTTGGAAACATAATAATTAAAACCTAAAACTTAATAGAGCAGTTCAACCATGGAATAGATAATTCATGAACTGCAGATTTGAAGAAATTACACAGGATTTAGCCCAATAGGACAAAGAAATGGAGAATGTCAAAGAGGTTAAGAGCCACGGAGAAGAGAATGAAATAGGTCAACATATGTAATGAGAATTCCACAAAGAAGGAATAGAGAGAATTGGGAGAGGCATTATTGAAAATAATAATGACCAAGAATTTTTCAGAATTAATAAGTGACACGAATCCTCAGACTGAGGGAAAAAAAGAATCAAAGTAAATGAAAAGAAATTCACTCACTAAATAGTGTGTGGTATAATTGCTAAACACAAAAAACAGAAGATTTTTATAGCAATCATGGGGGGAAAGGGGTATCTACTAAGAGAGTAACACGGACTGAGAGTTAACTTCTTAGAAGTGATGGAGAGCAGAGGGCAGTGGGATGGAAAGTGCTGGGGAAGATCACCCGCCAGCCTGCTCTAGTACTCCCAGTAAAACTATCTTTCAAAAATGTGGGGGAAATAAGGACATTTGTAGATAAACACTGAAAGATTTACCCACCTACTGACTCTCAATAAAGGAACTTCCAAAAGACAAGTAGTCTCAGAAAGAAGGTCTGGGGTGAAAGAAGGAACATTGTGTCTGGAAATGGTTGTGTTTATAAGCCAGCAGTCAGCATGTATGAACTGTGAATGAGGAACTCCATAAAACGGGGCCGGGGCAATAAAGAAGAAATAAGGATGTGGTCCTTGGGTTTGGAGGACGTATGACTGTGGTTGAGACCTTAAGAATATGGAAACCAACTTGGCAATAAACTATTAATAAAAAAAAAAAAAAAGAATATCTCTGAAAGGGTTCTAGGAAAGCAGATCATGTGATGTGATTACTGTTCAATACACTGAGAAGACTTAATATCTAATCAGAGCAGATACTAATCTGTTCTGGAATCTGAAATCTGGCCTTTTTTTCTTTCATGGACTGAATGGAGGGCCATAGGATGGCCCTTTGTCAACAAGAGTCAAGATGAAGGCTAAAATGTCATGTGTTAACTACACCCTCTCCCCAGGAAATAGCACGCTTAGTAATTTAGAGGTACATATGGTCCATTGGCAGAATAGGCATGGGTATAAAATTTCAGATCTTATACTCTTTTCTATTATTCAAAGGATATAGGCCATGTCTGCACCCTCTGTTCCTCTTTTTCCCCTTTTAGAGATATTAGCATTTTACCTGTCTCATGTGTTACAATTATTTTCTTCAATCTTTAGATTCTCTTTACTTAGTTATGCTATCTTTTAATATATGTAAGATTGTGTTTTTTATGTAGTCAAATCTAAGACTATTCCTTTTATGTCTTATGAGTCTGATTTTATACTTAGGAAGACCTCCTTCCCCAAGTTATAATGATACTGTTCCATATTTGCCTCTGATACCTTGGTAGTTTTAATTCTAATGTTTAGATTTTAAACCCTTGTATAATTTATTTTGGTACGTGATTTGAGGTAGAGGATTTACTTTTTTTTTTTCCCATATAAGTAGCCTATTGATTCAACACCAGTGATTGAATTACTCAATCATTTACATGGATTTGAATTAGCACTTGTATTATTGAGTTCTAAAACGCACATGGCTCTGTTTCTGGCCTTTTATTCCATTGATTGACATCTACATCTGGGCCAAGACACCACACACACACACACACACACACACACACACACACACACACACATAGATATGTATGTACATAGCTATAAAGAGAGATTTCAAGCATTTTCTCTTCATATGATTATTTTTTAATTAATTTTCATGGCTGTTCTCATACATTTTCTTTACCAGATTAATTATTAAAACAACCTTTCTCCCTTTTTGAGATGTAATAATCAAGTCAGCAGATGGTAGTAGAATCAGAAGTTACAAAAGAGAAAGCCGTAAGCAAAAGCCAAGAAGCAGTACAATTCATGAGTAACTATAAAGCATGAGAGAGAGAAATGAATATAGAGACTAGTGGGCAGCAGTTGCAGAAAAACAAATAGAAAATGTAGGAAAATGCTGAATCGTGCATATGGCCCAGTTGCCATATGCGGTAGGAAGCAAGAAACACCTGTTACCAAGGGATGATAAGATGGCCAGGCCACCTCTTGAATAATTTCTGTTACTGAGCCGTTTAGGGCTGTTTAGTCTTCCACATATGCCAGTCCTCTGTGATACTGCTTTTTCACTTCTCTGTATTTCCTTCCAATAAATACTTAAAACCTTAAGCCTGGACTTTAGGAGAGAGGGAAGGGAAGGGAATTAGATGCATGTCCTCCACCCACACTTTTAAATGAAAGCCCCACCTCTCTCTCAGCAGAAAACATTGCTTTCTACTTCATCATGAAGGATAAGACTATGAAGCATGTTCTTCCCCGGTTTCTCACACCCTTGCTCCCCTACAAAATGATATACATCGCTGTGAACACTGTGTGTTCCTCACCGTTCTCAGAGCATGGGCACCCCCCTTTGCCTCTAATTAAATTCCTCTCCCCCTTGGCCCCACATGCATGCCTGCGCTCTTGGTCAGAGTCCACAGCTACTGCTTTGGGGCACTGCTGCATTCATCACCCCCACTCACTTATTTCTTTAGCTTCTCCTTCCTTCCCAACTGCTCTCGTGCTCCAAACATGCTCCCTCCCTCAAATACAGCCCGTGTACTCCACACCCTACCCCCTCACCTGCCTTCCACCACTGTCAGTTTCTGTTCCCGCCTCCCTATGGGCCCTGCTTTCACCAAGGGGGTCCCTAATGAGGACCTAGTGGCCAGTGCTGAAGGATATTTTTCTTTTATTTTTAATGTTTTCTTTATTTTTGAGAGACAGAGAGAGAGAGAGAGAGAGAGAGAGAGAGAGACAGCAGGAGCAGGGGAGGGTCAGAGAGAGAGAGGGAGACACAGAATTTGAAGACAGGCTTCAGGTTCTTAGCTAGCTGTCAGCACAGAGCCTGATGCGGGCTCAAACCCACGAACTGTGAGATCATGACCTGGGCCAAAGCCAGACGCTCAACCGACTGAGCCACCCAGGTGCCCCTGAAGGACATTTTTCAACCCCTAACTTGAATCACTTTGCTAACCATTGTGGTCGCTCCTTAATTGTGGAAACTCTACTTCCTTAGCTTTGATACAACACTCTTCTGATTTTCCTGGTTTTCTGCCATTTCTTCTCTTTCTCTTTTTAAACTGGGTCCTCTTTCCATCCCTGGATGATCCTGTCCGGGTTACTGCATGTGTGTGCTAAAGGTTCCCCAGACCCCATCCCTGAGCATCCCGGTTCCTACATCCACTTTCCTGCGTGTGGTTTCCACCTGTTGCTGGGAGCATCGACCAAGCAGATTGCAGATGGTGCCCATCGGTTTGCTGCCACCCTTCTCCTAACCTTGTTTATTCTGTTTCATTTTGGCACTACAGTCCGTGACACTGGGAAACCGCAGCCCTCGGGAATGGCTCACATTATGTGTCGACCTGACTAGGCTGCGGAGTGCCCAGATATTTGCTCAAACAATATTCTGGCATATGTGTGAGAATGTTTCCGGACGAGGTTAGCATTTGAAAGCGTCAACCATGCAAGGCAGAATGTCCTTTCTGATGTAGGTGGGCCTTGTGCAATCAGTGGATTCAAAACAGCTTTTCACTCAAAAAGGCTGAGTAAGAGAGGAGTCCTTCTGCCTATGGGCCTTCAAGCTGGGACACTGGCGTTTTCCTGTCCAGGGACTCAGTGGGACTCAGTGGAGACATTGGCCATCCTGGTCCTCAACCTCCAGACTCAAATGGGAACCACATCATTGGCTCTCCCAGGTCTCCAGCTAGCAGACAGCTGATCACGGGACCTTTCCGCCTCCAGATTGGCATTAACCGGCTCCTCATAATGAATCCCTTTATGCACATAAAACAGCTTTTTTTTTTACTGTGTTACATTATATGTATCTATTAGACATTACATACATATATAACCATGTATATGTATATACTAGTTCTTTTCCTCTTGGAGAACATGGACTAATGCACCCTCCTTGCTGTATTCTTCTCCAATTTTTTTCTCATAAATATATATTCTTACATATGTATTTATCATAAGGACACCCGGGCTGTCCTTTATCTAGTGTACTCACTGTCTCAAGTCTTGATTGCTTCACAGAGGAAGCTACCTAAAACTCCAGCCTTGCATCTCTTTCCCTATTCAGAATCTTTAAGCGGCTCTCTGGGGTAATGGGATCGACAAAATACAGAGAAGTCTCCTTGATTTAAGATTCAAGCTTCAAGGGCACCTGGGCGGCTTAGTTGGTTGCACCAGCAACTTCCGCCCAGGTTATGATCTCACAGCTCCTGAGTTCCAGCCCCGCATCAGGCTCTGTGCTGACAGCTCAGAGTCTGGAGCCTGATTCAGATTCTGTGTCTCCCTCTCTTTCTCCCCTTCCCCACTCACTCTCTCTCTCTCTCTCAAAATAAATAAATATTGAAAAAAAATTTTTTAACAGATTCAATCTTCATTTCTCTCCACAGAGATACCAGGTTAACATTGCCCTTAACAGCCACAGGAGGCTTTCATGGCTTATTTTCCCCACACGGAGGCCACCTAACTGGACATTGATCCAGTTCTGTGCTAACCCCTGTGCCAGCCCCATGTCCTCTCAGCCTTCCGGAACAGCTTCTACAGGGCAAACCTAGATTACGAATCAAAGGAACAAAAGGAAAAGATTGGGTAGAGGAAAGATGTGCTTTCTCCTCTTCCCCTGAGGACTTGCCTTCACAACAAAACAGAACAGGCAAGGAAAATAGCAGGGCTTCCCCCCAAAGCAGGTATGCTCAAACTGTATTTTAAACTGAACTCCTAATAAACAGAAAATCCAGGTTTCCTTCTGCCTTCCTGAAAGCCCATTCTCCTGGAACAGGCAAGTGGGGATGGAGGGGGTCACTGGAGACAATATCAATAATGACAGGTTCTTTTTCTTCTTTTTTCCTTTTTATTAAATTTTACATATAGTTACTAAGCTTCAAGAAACTTTTCTTACTGTTCACCATTATTTTATTGGTTGTGGAATGAAAGCATTTCTGTTCTTTATAAACTGACTAGTAAACATTTGATTTCCTTTCCATATTTCCGGGAAAAGAAAATAACCGAGCACAGATTTAATGAGAGAGTAAAATTGCCAGTGTTCTGCCCCTGGGGAGGAATTTAATGTTCTTGGGGAATTTGTGACTAATTAATTTCATTTGAATAATCAGCACTTTATAATCATGTTAAGTAGCTATGGCTTAAGCATTTTGATTTGCTTCTTAATTAAATAATTTCACCAAAACCTATATAAGCTTTTCACATTTAAATCATTTTGACAACCTGTTCTTGATGTATTTATTACTTAAATATGAGGGCTTTTAAAAAGAAAGTTTATGAGCATCACAATTTTTTAAATAAAAATTTTCAATTAAGTACTGTTTCTCATTCATCCTAACAGAAACCCAAATTACATACCACAACCCATCCCAAAATATTAGTTTCTGAGCTTCTATATTTTAATCCTGCAAGGTCTAAGTGACTCATAAAAGCTTTCAGAGGTGCCTGGGTGACTCAGTTGGTTGAGAGTCTGACTCTTGATTTCAGCTCAGGTCGGGATCTCATGGTTCGTGGGATCCAGCTCTGTGTTGGGCTCCATCCTGACAGTGTGGAACCTACTTGGGATTCTGTCTCTCTCTGCCCCTCCCTGTTTTCTCTCTCTCTCAAAATAAGTAAACTTTAAAAAAGTAGCTTTCAGAAAAGATTTGGCATCTTGAGTTACAAGAGACCAGAACGATCACCCACAGCAGGGGTGGGCCATCTTGCTGCCCCTGCTGTGAGACCACTTCTGCATGTGAAATACTCCAGACGTTCGGAAAGTACAATTTCATAATGACCATGACTTGCTAGCTCTCTAAGTTTAATAAACATTAACATCTTGCCATATTTGCTTTTGAGATTTTATTTTAAAAATAAAATATTTCAGGGGCACCTGGGTGGCTCAGTCAGTTAAGCGTCTAACTTCGGCTCAGGTCATGATCTCATGGTCCGTGAGTTCCAGCCCCAAGTCAGGCTCCGTGCTGACAGCTCAGAGCCTGGAGCCTGCTTCGGATTCTGTGTCTCCCTCTCTCTCTGCCCCTCCCCTGCTCACACTCTGTCTCTGTCTCTCAGTCTCTCAAAAATAAATAAACATTAAAATAAATAAAAAATAAAAAATATTTCAGCTAAAAGTAAAGACTTCTTTGTACCTCTTTATGACCTGATGACCTTCCCTGTCAAGAAGAAACCTACTCTGTGTGAGCTATTGTTGCATAACAAATTACCACAAGACATAGTGACGTAAGACAACAGACATTTATTACCTCGCACAGTTCCTGAGGGTCGGGTGTCCAGGAGAGACTTAGCTGCTAGAGAGACTCCGACTGTCTCACAAGGTTGCTGCCAAGCTCGTCTGAAACTTCTCGCAGTCTGACTGGGGCCAAGAATCCTCCTCCATGCTCACTCACGTGTTGGCAGACCTCAGCCCTTTGCTGGCTGGAGACTTCAGTCCTCACCACGTGGGCCTTTCCCTAAGACTGCTCAAAACATGACAGCTTGCTTTTCCCCACCGGGAGCAAGCCAGAGAGAAATTGAGAATGGGATGCTAACTACGGAAGCCACAGTTGTTTACATCCTAATTGGGAGGTGACGTACCATCATTTCTGCCATATATGTTGATGACAGAGACCAGCCCTAATCCAGTATGGGACAGGACTCCAGGATGCTGTGAGCACCAGAAGGGGGAATCACTAGGGGACATCTTGATGGCTGGCTACTACAACTCCAAAACTGTTTTTATATTCTTATCACATAAACATTTATAACATAAAAAATATGTAACACTGCTTTTTTGCATGTGTTTGATCATATAAATATCTTACTGTATATATCTTCCTATACACCACTTATGTTTTTGAGTTGATTCACGTTATCTTACTCATCTGTTTTCTCTGTCGTATGGCATTCCACTATGACTATCCCATGATTGAGATATCCAGGACTTAATGAAATGATCGTTTTCGTTTTTCACTATTAAGAATGAAATGAACATTCTTGAACATACCCATGAACTGTGAGATCATGTCCTGAGCCAAAGCTGGACGCCCAGGCACTCCTCCCTTTGGTTCTTCTATCCCATTCCTTTGCTTCATTCCTTCTACTTCATTCCCATCAATGCCCTGGAAGGGGTGAGGTTAGTTTTTGGTCCAGTTCTTCTTGTTACAAAAGAACAGGTACAGGTCTGTTTCCTTTTGTTGTTTCATACCTGGAAGATAACATACTACCAGTATAGATATTCTTTTGCTCCTTGTTCTTTTTTTTCTTCATTTAGCAATGTATTCTAGAACTCATTCTAAATAAATTTATATAAATCTTCATTCCTCTTATTTAAAAAACTGTATAGAACTCCATCCTGAGAATGTACCATAATTTATGAAATTACTCTCCTCTATATGGGCATTTAGCTTGTTTTTTTTTAATATTTTTCAACTATGAACAATGCTATGATGAACACTGTTGTTAGAAATGTATCTTGAAAGTAAAATCCCAAATGCACAATTTCTAGGTCAAAAAGTAAGAACATATCCAGTTTTGTTAGGTTTTACCAATTTCTCCTATATAATATAGGAGCCTGAGTGGCTTAGTTGGTTAAGCCTCTTACTTCAGCTCAGGTCATGATGTCACAGTTCATGGGTTCAAGCCCCACTCAGGTTCAGTGCTGACATCTTAGAGCCTGGAACCTGCTCTGGACTCTGTGTCTCCCTCTCTCTGGCCCTCCCTACTCATGCTCTGTCTCTCTCTCTCTCTCTCAAAACTAAACATTAAAATTTTTTTAAATAAATAAAATATGTGTATGTTTGCATTTCCACCAGCACCATAGGAGAGTACTTCCCAAAGCTTTGCCAGCCACATATAACGTGATATTTTTCATTTGAACCAACCTAGTAGGTGAGAAATAGTATCTCAATGTTGTGTTAATTTACATTTCTCTAATTATGAAAACTTGAACAATTTGCATATGTTTAAGGACTATTTTTTACTCTTTATTTTTTAAATTTTCTTTAAATGTTTATTTGTTATTGAGACAGAAACAGAGCATGAGTGGGGGAGGGGCAGAGAGAGAGGAAGACACAGAATCTGAAGTAGGATCCAGGCTCCGGGCTGTCAGCACAGCTTGAACCCATGAAGCATGATATCATGACCTGAGCCGAGGTCAGATGCTTAACCGACTGAGCCACCCAGGCACCCCTATTTTTTACCCTTTATAAATCATTGACTTCCTGGTTTTCTTTTGGAATTTTGGCCTTTGGTTTTGCATTTTTAAAGTGTTTTTTATTTACATACTAGGGATATTAGCCCTTTATCTGTGACACATGCACAAATGTTTTCTCCTAGTTTGTTAGTTGTTTTTTTGACTATGCCTATGGTAGTCTTTACCATTCAAACTTATAAAAAAAATTCATGCAAACTTATTTTATTGCCTCTGTGTGTTTAGTCATGGTTAGAAAGTCTCTCCCACACTACCGTTGTAGGGAAATCCACTTTTTCCCCCCAGAACTTGTATGGTTGGCTTTTCTTTTAAATTTAGACCCTTGATACATTTGAAGTTTATTCTTCAGTATGACATGAGGTATAGATCTATTTGTGTCTTTTTCAAAATGGTTATCCAGCCTCCTTTATTAAAGGTCTATCTTTTTCCCAATGGTTTGAGATGCCATCTTTATCATACACTAAATTTCTGTACATCCTTAGGTTTGTTTCTGAGATTTCTGTTCCATTCCACTGGTCTATGATTTATGGTCTATGTATATGGCAGTGCCACACTGTTTACTTATAGCAGCTTTGTAGTATGTTTTAATGTCTGACACATCTAGTCCCACAGAGCAGATTTGCTTTATTTTTAGTATTTTTCTGGGTATTCTTGCATGTTTGTTTTGCCAAATAATCTTTATACGAGTGTGTTCAACTCCATAAAACAAAGGCTTCTTAGTATTTTTAATCTGATTGCATCAATTAACTAACTGAGAGTTGACATCCTTATGATGCTAAACACCCTTTCAATCACGTGCAGTTCTCTCCATTTGTCTATTTTTATGTCTCCCCAGAGTAAATTTAAGTTTTCCCTCATATAAGTTTTACATATTATTTGATAACATTATTCCTGTGTATTTAATCTTCTTAGTTGCTAATGTTCCTGTATATCTAATCTTCTTTGTTTCTCTTTCATATTTTCTCTAGATAGTGTTTGTGTATAAGAAAGCTATATGCACTTGTCTATTAATTTTATATCTTGCTACCTTACTGAATTCTTTTACTGTTTGAATCCATTTTATCATTGACCATTGATGTTCTAGAGTTTTCCAGGTATACTGTTGTATCATGTAAAGATAGAGACAGTTTTACTGCTTTACCAAATCTTTGCCTCTGATTATTTTATTTTCTCTAATTGCACTGGCTAATACCATTAGTACAGTGTTGAATAGTAGGGGAGGTACATATTTTTGCCTTGTTCCTGGTTTGTATAGAAATTATCTAGCACATTCACATTTAAGTAAAATAGTGGCTTTAGGACTAATATTTTTTATCATGTTAAGGTGTTTTAATGCAGTAAGAAAATGTCCTTCAATTCCTATTTTCTTGAGTGCTGCTACTTGGAATGGGTATTGAATTTGAGCATCAATGGAGATAATCATTTTTTCCTTAGATCTATCAATATTGATTTATTAATATTGAAACAACATTCAATTACTAGAATAAATCCCAATTAGTCATCGTATGTTATTTTCTTTATAGGGTATTAGATTCTGTTTGCTAATAGTTTAGCTAATCATTTTGTATCAATATTCATGGGTGACAATGGTCTGCTGCTTTCTTTTTCTTCTGCTTTTTTGGGAGAGTCTTCATCAGGTTTAGGTATCAAAATTGGGTTATTTATTAAATAAACTTATACTCAATTTATTAAAAGAATAAGGAAGTTTTCTTTTTTTATATTAGTATTTTGTACTGGATTTCTATTTACTGTCGTAATCATTTCAAACTTAGTGGCTTAAAGCAGTACAAATTTATTATCTAACAGTTCTGAAGGTCAGAAGTCCAAAGTGAGTCTCATTGAACTAACACTGAGATATTGGCAGGCTGCATTCATTTCTGGAGGCCCTCAGGGAAAATGCATTTTGTTGCCTTCGCCTGCTTCTCAAGACCATTCTTGTTCCTTGGTTCATGGCTTCCTTCCATTTCCAAAGCCAGCAGGGATCTAGTTTTACTTTTATTACATCTCCCTGTTGCTGACTATCCTATCTCCCTCTTCCACATATTACATATTACACTCTTGTAATTACATTGGCCCTTCTGGATAATCCAGGATAATCTCCCTACTTCAAGGCCAGTCGATTAGCAACTTTATTTCTACTTACAATGTTAATTCCTCTTTGCCATATATATGACATAGTCATAGGTACTAGGGATTTAGATACAGACATCTTTGGAGGGAAGAGAGGCAATATTCTGCCTGCCATAATCTTCATGCTTGAGAGCAGTTTACAAAGCACTGGAACTGTCCAATTTTTGAGGGTTTGGTAGAAGCTCATGGGCCTGATGCTTGTTTTGTGTGTAATGATTGTCTCTGTAGGGGCACCTGGGTGGCTCAAGTTCGTTAAGCATCCAACTCATGATTTCAGCTCAGGTCATAAACTCATGGTTCATGAGTTCCAGCCTCATGACAGGTTTTGCACCTACAGTGCAGAGCCTTTGGGATCCTCTGTCTCCCTCTCTCTGTCCCTTCCTCACTCACTCTCTCTCAAGAATAAATAAACATTTGAAAAAATAATAGTTGTCTATAGCCTCTGGAAATTTGGTCCATTAAATCTTTTCTCTCTCTGATAGGCTTAATTTTGGTAATCTATGTTTCTTTAGAAAAATCAATTTAACATAAGATTTCAAATTTATTTGTATAGAGGCCTGCAAACAAGCCCTCTAATGACTTTTAATTCTTTTTTCCATTCACTTTTTGTCATTCCTTATTTTTTTGTGCATTCCCTCGTTTTTAATTGTTAAGTTAGCTAGTGGTTTGCTGTTTTGTTAACTTTTTTCAATTAAGTCTACTGGTTTCCTATTCTGTATTTCATTAATTTCTGCTTCTGTCATTATTTTCTTCTTAGTGCTTTCTTTTGGTCTACTTTGTTGTTGTTTGCTAATTTGGTTTTTAAGCTAAGTATTTGAGTCATTTACTTACATCCTTTTATTTATTACTTATGAAAGCATTTTCTGCTATGACTTTTTCTCCAAAAACTGCTTTAAGTGTATCCTATGTGTTAGTGTTTTTGTATTTTGGTTTTAGTGATTTAAAAAAAAAAACCTTTTAATTTCACTTTATGGTTTTACTGTTATCCAAGAGTTGTCACATAGGAGGCTTTTTATTTTTTTAACTAAAAATTTTTTTTAATATTTATTTGTTATTGAGACAGAAAGAAGCAGAGCATGAGTGGGGGAGGGGCAAAGAGAGAGGGAGACACAGAATCCGAAGCAGGCTCCAGGCTCAGAGCTGTCAGCACAAAGCCCAACAAACCCACAAATTGTGAGATCATGACCTGAACTAAAGTCAAATGCCCAACTGACTGAGCCACCCAGGCACCCAAGAGGCTTTTAAAATTTTTCAGGTGGATGACCCTTTTGTTTTTAGTTTTGTTAAGGATTTCTATTTTTATTTCATTGGCTAATAATTACTACTTTTACTGCCTCGTGATCATAGAGTTCTGTTCATAATATTTTTAATCCATGGAACCTACTGACATTTCTTTGTGACCAGTTTTTATGAATGGTTCAAAAGTCCCTGATACAATATGTTCACTTATTTTATTAAAATATAAGGTTCAATATATAACCATAAGACCTACCTAATTGATTATGTTTTGTTTTGTTTGTCCACTTAATATGTCTTGAATTAAGAGTGGTAAATCTTGGACATAAATTTTATTGCTGTGTTATTTGGAGCATGGATATTCATAAGTATTACATCCTCATTGTAAATTTAGCTTTCAGCAATGAAAGGGTGTGTTTAACACTTTTAGGCTTGAGTTCTTATTTGTTAAATATTAGGGTTGCTACTACTGATTTCTTACTGTTTCCACTTTCCTAAAATACCTTTATCCATTCATTTGTCTTTTGTTTCTCTGAATCAGTTTTTAATATATTTGATGGAGGTAGCATATAACTGGGCCTTACATTGTGAGCGAAATTGAAGATCTTTTTGCTTTTAATTGGTAAATTTAGTCCATTACACTTACTGATATAGTTGATATGTTAGATCTCATTTCCATCATAATGTTTTATAATTGCATATATTATGTTATGTATTCTGTGTTTCTTTTTCTAAACACGTGTATCTTTGCCCTTTTATTTATGACCTCCACAATAAGTTTAGTTGCCATCTATAATCATACAAACTTATTATAATATTAATGACTATATTCCACACGATATTCATTGCATCCCCATGACCTACTTATTTTATAAGTGGAATTTTGTACCTCTTTTTTTTAAAATTTTTAATGTTTATTTTTGAGAGAGACAGACAGAGTATGAGCAAGGGAGGGGCAGAGAGAGGAAGACACAGAATCAGAATCAGGCTCCAGGCTCTGAGCTGTCAGCACAGAGCCCAACACAGGGCTTGAACTCACAAACCATGAGATCATGACCTGAGCCAAAGTCAGAAGTTTAGCCAATTGGGCCACGCAGGCGCCCCAGAAGTTTGTATCTCTTAATCCCCTTCACCTATTTTGCCCACACCCAACCCCTTCACCCTCTGGTAACCACCATTTTGCTTCCTGTATCTCTGAGTCTGTTTCTGTTTTGATTTGTGCTATAGATTCCACATATAAGTGAAATCATACAATATTTGTCTTTTTCTGTCTGACTTATTTCACTTAGCCTAATCCCTCAAAGTCCATTCATGTTGTCAGTTCTTTAATTTAAAAGCATAGAACTCAGAAACATTCTATTTTTGTTCTAGCTGTTACTTTTGTACTTATACCTTCTGAATGTCCATAGTCCCTTGTTTTCTTAGTTAAACTTTGACCATCTGATTTGCCAATTAAAAATTTTTTTAACGTTTATTCATTTTGAGAGACACAGCATGAGTTGGGGAGAGTCAGAGAGAGAGAGAGGGAGACACAGAATCCGAAGCAGGCTCCAGGCTCTGAGCTGTCAGCACAGAGCCCCACATGGGGCTCAAACTCATGGACTGTGAGATATCATGACAAAAATCAGAAACTTAACTGACCAGGTGCCCCTGGTTTGCCAATTTAAAATTAGATCCTTAACTCCCACCTATTTTCTACCTGAAAACCAATGAGCTTATTTTAGTTTCCTTATTGTCTCTTCCACCTCCTACCAGCTTTTAGTTGCATTGTTTCTCTTTGTTGTGATGTATAGCATCTGCCTTCATTCTCACAGCTGTTTTTGGCTTAGATCTATAAATTCTCTTTATAAATGCTCACATCAGTCCTTCTGCTGAAGGTTTTCCAGTCATTGCTTAGTCCAGGAAACTTCATAGTCTAGGCTCTTCCTAAAGAAAGATTCATGTCCTGTGTCTTTCCAACTTTTCCTATAGCCTTGATTTCAATTTTGTAGAAAATCCTTGTCTCATATATTTTTTATTAAGATGTTTTGTTTGTTTATTTTTAAATGCTATTCCATTGTTGCTTTGTTTTGAATATTCATTTACTTATACTTCTGCCATTGTAATTGGGTCATCTTTTTACCTACAGGTCTTGATTTTTTTTTAAAAATCTCTAAATTCTAACAGGTTTAATAGGATACATCTTGGAATTGCTAAATCTGGGTTAGTTTTCCCAGAGCCCACTTGGCCCTTTCAATATGAAGATTCAATTCTCTGGAAAGTTTTATTACACTATAATGTTTAAGTATTAGACCTATTTTATTGTTCTGTTTTTCCTCTTCAAGGAGTCTCATACTGTGAGTCTTAATTCTTCATTATCTGTTTTTTGTTTCAATATTTTCTCCATGACCCACTTTACTTCTTTTCTTTTCTCATTTTCCTTTTCTCGGTTTTTCTACTTTTTGCAATATTTCTTATTAAATTTTCACTTGAATTTATCTTATCTTGAGCACTTTGTAATTTAATCTTCATTTCTGAGATAATGATCTTTACTTCCATTTTCAAATTCACTGTCTTTTTATTATTTCCGGTTCTTTGTCCATTCATTTTCTTAGTGCATGTATTTCTCATTCAAAATTTTTCCTTTCATATCTCCAAATGCTATTTTTTTGTATATTTAATACAGCTTTTAGTATTCTTTCATAGTTTTCTTCTGCTTCGTGTTTGTTTTCTTGGAGGCCATTTTTTAAAAAATATAATTTATTGTCAACTTGGCTGACATACTGTATATAAAGTGTGCTCTTGGTTTTTGGGGTAGATTCCCATGGTTCAATGCTTATATACAACACCCAGTGCTCATCCCAACAAGTGCCCTCTTTAGTGCCCGTCACCCACTTTCCTCTCTCCCTCACCCCCCATCCACCATCAGTTTGTTCTCTGTATTTAAGAGTCTCTTATGGTTTGCCTCCCTTCCTCTCTGTTTGTAACTATTTTTTCCCTTTACCTTCCCCTATGGTCTTCTGTTAAGTTTCTCAAGTCCCACATATGAGTGAAAACATATGGCATCTGTCTTTCTCTGACTGACATATTTCACTCAGCATAATACCTTCCAGTTCCATCCAGTGAAAATGTAACAAGGATCTTATTACGATTATTTGTAAAAACTCTGTTTTTGCTTATTCATTGCTTGCTGTTCATTTTATGTCATATTGGGCTGCTTTTCAAGATGGCTGGTCTAGCGCCTTCCTCCATCAGTGTAGCAAAGTCTGGATTCTTTCATGGTTTGGGGGGAGGGAGTATAGCCAGAGATTTGTGTCCTCTGATTTCTGAGTAACTCTTTATCTTGCAGGCCCTAGATTTCCCCTTAAATTTCCTTTCCCCTTTGATGCCTGGTTTCCATAGCGCACTTCCCTCCTGTGTGCCTTTCTGCTTTCCCAGAAGTGCTTCACGGCAAAGACTCTCACTTCACATCACACGTACCTTCAGGTGTTTTCTTGTTAGACCACACTTGTATCTAGGCATTCTGTGTTCTTAAGTTATGCTGAGAATGCAGTTTTTATCTTTTCTATTTGTTTTCTTGTTATGCCCTGTCAATTTTGAAGAAACAGTTGGAGATATGGACATAGGTAGATTCTGTTGTCTTCTATCTCTACCCTCTTTTTATTTATTTTATATACCCCATCCAAGGGGTAGAATATCCCCCTTGCTTTTCCTAAAGATATTTATTTGTACTTTTTCCCTTTTCTCTCTTTGACATGAGTCAGCTGTTGGCCTTTAATCCTTTATATATATTTTTTAATGTTTGTTTATTTTTGAGACAGAGACAGAGCATGAGCAGGGGAGGGGTGGGGCAAGAGGGAGACAGAATCTGAAGCAAGCTCCAGGCTCTGAGCTGTCAGCACAGAGCCCAACATGCGACTCAAACCCACAAACCATGAGATCATGACCTGAGCCGAAGCCAGACGCTTAACTGATTGAGCCACTCAGGTGCCCCTAATCCTTTATACATTAACCTGATAAATATTCAGTAGGACTCTGTACTAGGCACTGCTCAAAGTGGTGAATGCAACAGTGACAGAATATCAAAATCCCAACCTAACTGGGAGTTTATTCTAGTAGGCGGAGATGAACAAACAAGTCAGCACGTTGTGGTAAGTGCCTTGGAGAAGAAAAACCTCAGGAAAAAGAGTATAGGGAATCCTGGGGCAGGTGAGGGTGTGAATGTACACAGGTAGTAAGAAAGGGCTTGCCAACAAGGTGACAGCAATTAGGGAACAAGGTATGGCTCTCTGGGAAAGGGTTTTCCAAGCATAAGGATCAATGAGAACAAAATGTCCAGCATGGGAAAATACTCAGTATGTTGGAGGTACAGGAGGTGGACCAGCATGGCTGGAGTAGGCAACTGATAGGGGAGAGGTAAGAGAAGGGCCATGAAGGGCCTTTGAAAAGACTTTGGCTTTCATTCAGAGTACAAGGAGAAGCCATTGGAGGATAGAGGATAGGGAAGAGACATACTCTGACTTTTGTTCCTAATATATCTTTTAGTCTAATTTGTTGAGAACCGACTAGAAGTAGGGGGCAACAATAGATACAAGAACACCAGTTGGGAGGCTGTTGCCATGATCCAATTGAAATATGTTGGCAGCTTAGACCAGGATACTTAGAAGTGTAGGAGGTGGTCACATTACTGATCTCTTTTTAAGGTATAGCAAACAAGATTTACCGCTGGATTATATGTGAGATTATGGTTCCTTACACAATTTGCAAAGAACTGTGGGCCACCTTCCCTGTAAGTCTAGGCTCTTTGTCAACATCAGACATAATCACTAGTAGGGGGACACCTACCATTTCCTTCCATGAAGTGGCAGCGTATTTGGGAATCTGGGTATGTGGTGCGGAAGAAAAGTTATGTGGAATCACCGGTTTGAGGCCATGGGGCAAGAGCGAGCATTGCTAACAGTGTTACTTAGTGACAGGCCCACACAGATAAATGGCCAGGGTCTTAACAGCAATGGGAAAAAGAAGAAAAATGGTCAAGTGGCTTTGACAGCCTTCTTCCACTCTTATATTGTGAAGGTAATAATGGAAAATGGCACCCTTCAACTCTTGTACTTTCTCAGAGCGCCAAAGCAAAAGAAAAGTTCAAGTGTATGTCAGAGCAATTTCTCCATCTTTGCTTGACAGTGTCTGCACAATTGGGCTCGAGGATTACTGTTTCTCAGACGTTTTAAACGCCTTCCAAATGTGAGAGCAGCAAGCTGTGTTCTTGCACATTGCATATCCTGAAATTCTTCAGCTTAACTAGGGTAAGTCCACTCAATCTTGCATGTAGTTGACAGTTAGTGGCACTTAATGTGTGTCTGGCACTGTGCCATGCGATAAGGATACAGTCGTATCTTGACAGGCAGGTGCAGTCACTGACCTAGTAGGAAGACAGACATTTCACAGATCACATAACTGTTGAATTGCCATGGCGAGAGATCTACAAAGGAGAAGTAGAGGTTTCTCTGAGCCCCTCAGCCTGGTTGAGGGGAAGGGGACCAGTCTTACCAAAGGTAAGAAGCTGTATACTGAGGTTAGCGACACATTACTCCCTTTTATGCAATGATCTCAGTCTGGTCTTGGGAGGATAGTAAGGATGATTGGAAGATTAGGGTGCTGGAATGGACACCAGTCAGTAAGAGACACCACTCCAGGGTCCAGAGTCTTTCATCCATTTTTTTTTTATACGGCTGTTCCATTGTTGGTTCAGCTCAATGTCCTCTGTGATCAGCCTTCTCATCTAATATATGTCAAACAAACAGATGCACTCGGGAGCTTTGCCAGCTACTTCCCATCTCTGTATCTGATTCTACCCACCAGTTATCCAATCGTGTTCAACCTATTCATCCAGCTGCTAGAGATCATTTTGTATTTCGCTGCTCATAGGAGAGTCCTCACATCTTCTGAATATAACTCAGAAACTTAAGGAGGATGCCTTAATTGTAGTCATCCCACTCACTGATTTAACAGAAAAAAATAATAAAGTTACTGTCAAAGACTAACAGACGAGGGAAAAAATAGTTGTCTAAGTAAGTAGCGACCTTCCTACCTGGGTATTACAGAAAAATGCCATTTTTACAGTCCTCTTTTTATAAGTCTCTAAGAGCAGGATAGTACATATGTCATTTTTAAAATTATTAATCCTTTAATATTCTGAATCCTGGATATTACATCAAAGGTGTTTCAGAGCATCTATTGTCTGCATGCAGGTAACTGTAACCATCTATCACTTCTAGTTTAAAGATTTCTGTTTTGTACTTTCCCTTTTCCAGCCCACTGTCACTGCATAAGTCTCTAGATGGATTATGTTCGGTGAAAGCTGCGCGTATTTTCCTGGCCACCCCCTCTGCAATAATCCAGTGCAAAGGTTCCAGCTCATATTTTCAGTGCATGGGAAGAGGAGGGGCAGAAACGGTGAAACCAAAATAAACAGATGGGTGCCTTGACAATCTGTAAGGCGCTCTTTCATGAGCATTTTTCATCGTTTACTTTTGAAATAAACAGTGGGACAGTGACACAGTTTTTATCTCACTGACCTCCTATGAATGGCCCCATGGCTTTCAGACTCCACAAAATACCCAGCTGCCCCCGCCAGGAAGGCACCTTCCCTGAGCTTGACTCCTTCGAGGTCCCATCCCGTGTCACTCAGGAAGTGTCTCTGGGACCTGCTCTCGGGGCAGATTGCTTGTGTTGTGGGTATGAATGCAAGTGAGGCACAGCAAGGGGGCTGTGACAGACAGGAAGAAGACAGATAGGAACAATTATTATTACGTGAAGCAGAATGTCATTAGCAAGAGCAAGGATTCAGAATGACATGATGTCACAAAGAGGGAGAAAACTCCCTCTCAATGGTAGGATCAGGCAGAAGGAAAGTGGCACCGACCAGGACAGAGGAATCAGGTTTTAGCAGGAGAGCTGGCTCAGACAGGGCTGATTGTGAATGGAAGACAGATGAAAGTCCAACTTTAAGGAAGACAAAGAGAAATAATAAAACTAAATATTTTAACATTGACATATGCACATGGTTTCCACTATGTCAGTTTAAATTTACTTTTTAAAAAAAACTTTAAATGTTTATTTATATTTGAGAGAGAGAGAGCACAAGCAGAGGAAAGGGAGAGAGAGAGAGGGAGACAAAGAATCCCAAGCATGTTCCAGGCTCTGAGCTGTCAGCACAGACTCTGAAGTGGGGCTTGAACTCCTGGACCGTGAGATCATGACTTAAGCTGAAATTGGACCCTTAACTGACTGAGCCACCCGGGCGCCCCTCTACTGTGTCAGTGTAAAGTTGTTGGCACATTGGTTTGTAAATACACATTTAAAAGAAAGAAAGAAAGAAAACTACAGGAAAGGCTCTCGTTCCAAGTTCTGAAAATATTTATTTCATAAATATGTTTAAATATGCTTTTATATTTTTACATGCTCAGACCCCTTACCTAGATTATAACACGTCACAGACTTGCAGCGGTGTAGAGTTTATAGACGATAAAGGCTCAGCAAGTACAACGTGTTAGTACAACACAGTTGTAAGCTGAGGACATATACTTTGCAGTCAGATCTGAGTTGAAGACCCCACTCTATCATTTCCTAACTTTATGTTCACCTGACTGGTTAGGCTGGGCAATCTTTGAGACTCAGTTTTCCTATCTATGAAATACAGACTATATTAGGGCTTACCTTGCACTGTTACATGACGGTTACACAAGCTATTGAGTGAAAAGCCCTAAGCACAGTGCCTGGCATCTGTTAATGATCAGGGAAGATTCATTATTAGTTTTTGCTCCAAAACAGAGAGTCTGGAAACAGACATCAATGGGCCTTCTAACTTTCCTAAATGCTCATTCCTATTCCAGTGCAAGAAAATATGCAAGGAATTAAAGCTTTTTAAAATATTTTGAGCCAAAATGCCCCAGATTTCATCAGCTTGTGAGGTCACAGCTTCCTTTTATGCCAAATCACAGTAATCTAAACCCCTGTTATGTATGCCTTCAAGAAGTTCAATCTTTCTTTTAGATTTTCAGACACGTTGTAGATGCCTTAGAAAATTTTCTGATGAAGGGAACCTCCCTACCTAGCCCTTGGCTTGCCCTCATGTTATATAAAATCCCACTTATCTCCCTCAAAGTGAGTTTCACTGGTCATTTTTTCCACTTTTAAATGCCCCAAAGGAAGGAGCTGTCATTTTCTTGCCCTAATCCAGGGCTCCTTCTGGAGTCTTTCAGTGACCTCTTCCAAGGACCTTTTGTCTTTAGGAGGGATCACTTTCTTGAAAGAAAATCTCCCTCCCTCTCTGGCCCTTTAAAGACAACAAACAGGCCCTGGATTGTGGTATCTAATTCTTATTCCCAACTAGAAGGAAACAGGGAGGGATGCCTGGGTGGCTCTGTTGATTGAGCATCCAGCTTCGGCTCAGGTCATGATCTCATGGTTCGTGGGTTCGAGCCCCGTGTTGGGCTCTGTGCTGACAGCTCAGAGCCTGGAGCCTGCTTCAGATTCGGTGTCTCCCTCTCTCTCTGCCCCTCCCCCTGCTCATAATCTGTCTCACTCTCTCTCTCTCAAAAATAAATAAATGTAAAAAAAATATTTTCTAATGACCATTTTAACCATTCAAGTGGACAGATTAGGGGCATCCATACAGATTCACGTGTATCTCTGCAGTTCTTTTTATCTTGCAAGACCAAAACTATATCCATTAAACCATTCCCCTTTCCTGCCTCCTAACCCCCAGGCCCTGGCAACCACCATCTACTTTCTGTCTGTATGGATCTGACCTCTCTAAGTACCTCATCTAAGCGGAATCATACAGTATTTGTCTTTTTGTGACTGGCTTAATTCACTCAGTGTCCACAAGTCTCATCCATGTAGCAGCAGCATGAGGTCAGCATGTCCTTCCTTTGTAAGGCTGAATAATATTCCATTGTATGGATGTGCCACATTTTGTTTGTCCCTTTGTCAGTCAGTGGACATGTGGCTCATTTCCAGCTTTGGGTCAGGTGAACGTGGGTTTACAATATAGAGGAGGTTGTGCAACATAGAGGTTTTCTTCCAGGGTTGCAAAAGTCCCAGGAGGAGCTGTCAGGCCACCTCAGGGAGCCCTGAGCTTCTCTCCCCCTGACTCAGGTGCCCAGGCTTCCCGCCAGGGGCAAGCCTGTGTGAGAGCGAGGGAGCCGTCTGCCAGGACAGAGCCTAGGCGGTGCTCCCTGCCCTCCACCAGCATGTTTTGTTTTCACATGATAAAAATAACACATGCTGGCAGGAGGGTTTAAACAAAAGAAGCGGAGGGGTGCCTGGGGGGCTCCATCAGTTAAGTGTCCAACTTTGGCTCAGGTCATGATCTCACGGTCCATGAGTTTGAACCCCGCACCAGGCTCTGTGCTGACAGCTCAGAGCCTGGAGGCTGCTTCTCCTCCGCTCACACCCTGTCTCTCTCTGTCTCTCAAAAATAAACATTAAAAACATTCTTTTAGATAAGTGGAAATTTGCTCCCTCACTCCTATTTCCCATTCCCTAAGGGTAGGATGTTCTTAAATGAACAGTGTGCATTTTCCCAAAAGCTTTCTTCTAGACATATACAAATGTGTACATGTGTATAGTTTTGCTGCGTGTTTTATAAAAGTTTATGTTCTCACTCAACAGTGTATCATCCTTCCAGATTTCCATAAAGTGGAAAAGTGTTGCACATCTAGGATGTTTTCCTTTTCTATGCTCTTACAAATAATGCTAAATCAAATATCCTTATGCATATATCCTTGCATATTTATCTGAATACTATTATAGGATAGATGTACATTTATTTACTTATTTTAAATGTTTATTTATATTTGAGAGAGCGTATGTGTGAGCGGGAGAGGGGCAGAGAGAGCCAGAGACAGAATCCAAAGCAGTCTCCAGGCTCCGAGCTGCCAGCACAGAGCCCGATGTGGGGCTCTAACTCAGGAACCTTGAGATCATGACCTGAGCCAAAGTTGGACACTCAAGTGACTGAGCCAGCCAGCCGCCCCAGGATAGATATACATTTAAAATTCTGATACGAATTTAATTAAATAAACACAAACATACAATTTTGATAAAGACAGCCATATTGCCTTTCCAAAGAATTGCTCTAAGTCACGTTAGCTTTTTTTTTTTAATTTGAGTATAGTTGATATACAATGTTTACCTGTCAGCTTTGAAGAAAAGTTTGAGCTTATTGAGCTTATTATTTCAAGTTTCAGGCAAACATTTCAGTCTGTTCATATGTGATCATCAAACATCCTTGGCTTCTCATCCTTGAAATAGCCTGTACTCCTCTCCTTGGAAAATCTCAAGTTAGTAAAACTATCTAACTTTATAACTATTGCCTGCTCATAGTCTTAGGCAAATTTGTGTATTTCTGCAGATGGCACATTTTAGGATCAGGAGTTCACCTTTGAGTTACCAGGAAATACAAAGTTCACCTCCTCAACATTGCATCTTGTCCTTCGAATATTACATAAATATATTTTTAAATACCATGTCTCTTTTGAAAAAAGAAAAAGATAAAACCTTTATCTCCATCCCCTTCTCTTTTTTATTTTGATTTTTTTAATGTTTTTTATTTATTTTTGAGAGACAGGGAGAGACAGTGCGAGCAGGGGAGGGTCAGAGAGAGAGGGAGACACAGAATCCGAAGCAGGCTACAGGCTCTGAGCTAGCTGTCAGCACAGAGCCTGACGCGGGGCTTGAACCCACGAACTGCGAGATCATGACCTGAGCTGAAGCCGGGTGCTTAACCGACTGAGCCACCCAGGGGCCCCTTGATTTTTTTTTAAATTTTAATGTTTAGTTATTTTTTGAGAGAGAGAAGGAGCACAAGTGGGGTAGGGGTAGAGAGAGAGGAGAGAGACGGAGATCATGACCTGAGCCCAAGTCAAAGTCGGGCGCTTAACCGACTGAGCCACCCAGGCGCCCCTCTTTTTGATTTTTAAACTGTTGGGGAAATTACTAACTGCCTAGAAAGAACAAGTCCCCTGAGGCTTTTATGCTGATACGCCCAGGAGAAAGATGCGCCCCAAACCCCAATTTTAATTACTTAAGCCACTTGCATGGTTTGTGCGTGTCAGCCTGGGCAAGCGGCTTCACGATTCCATCTCAATTACAAAGATTTCTGCAAATAAGGCCAATATGTTCACGGCCCACGAATTCGAAAATGAGCCATTGGCGGCTCCCGGCGGCTCCCGGCCCGGAGAGGAGGAGTTCCGTGGAGGGAAGACCGTACCCTCCACGCCTGTGGATGTCTGCACTCCTCGGGAACTGTGACGCCAGGATTCGTGCACAGTCCCTCCGGGCCCTTCCATAGTGCTCAGCCCCAGTACTCCGGGAGGACCAGGCGCTTCTTTTGTGTTCCCTGCGTGCGCTCCAGGCGTGTCTGCGGCGCAGGGGCGCGGCCGCGCCGGGGAGGGTGGGAGCCGCTCCCGGGAAGGGCGGGCTCGCCGGCCTCCTAGGGAGCTGGCCCTGGGAAATGCTCGATTGTTATGCGACAATTGATTTGCCTCCATCTGAGGATTCCAATGGCAAAGTGACCCTCCCCGCGGCCTGTCCCTCCCTCCTGGGCTGCCGCCCTGCCCCTCCCCGCGGCTGGATTGCCTAACGCGGCCGCTGAGCTCCTCCTCCCGTTCCCTGGGCTCCGGATTCCTGAAGTTATTAGGAGAAATAAGGTAGCCGAGGGGACCGCATGGAAGTTGTGACAGGTCCCTGCGGCGCACCCCTCTCGCCAGAGCCATGACCTCGCCTTAGGAATCTCCCGCTGACACGTTGAATGAAGGAGGGCCCCTTGCCAGCCAGCCTGCCGCGATGGGCCACTGCTGCTGCAAGCCTTATAACTGCCTTCAGTGCCTGGACCAGACGGTACTTTGCCTTCCCTCTCCTCCCTCCCCCTCCCTCCTTTGCAAGCGCAGAGACTGAAACCCTGAGCCAGCCCAGCCACCTCGGTCCCTCTCCCCTCGCTTGTGTGTGCGCTTTGTTGGTGAGCCGAGGCTGCCCGTTAGTGGCTCTAGGGTGCTGAGTTGTGAGTGCTATTCGCAGAAACCTTGGGTCTCACCTGCTCTGCAGTGCCTTACATAATTCCCTGCCCCTCCAGTCTCCGATGCAGCTGTTGCATATTCCCAAAACCTAGGGCTCCGCTCAAACATCTTGAAATCCAGAACGCCCAGGCAGCCTTGGAATATCCTTAATACATTTTAACGTACCTGTGAAACCCAAGCCGTTCCAGTGGGGAATTTAGATGAGCTAGACAGGCTTCTCCAGGCCCACTGCTAACTTTGAAAGTTTACCGCTTTTTCCTACAAACTGCATCCATCCTTGTAAGGTATATTCTTAAGGTCAGAGAAGAAAACACATCTTCGATGTACTTCGGTGCATCGCATAAGGGTGCATAACACAGCAGTGAAAGCTTAAGGAGCCTGAGCGGCAGAGGGTGTGTTCAGGTCCTCACTGGAAGGAAGAGTCACAGCCAGGGAGCTGAGGATAGAGCTGGAGCAAGCCAGAACAGTGTGACAGTTCCAACACAAAGCCTGTCTTTGCTTTTGACGTTTGCCTGTGAGCTTACACAGATTGGGGGGTGCTTTTAATTTCACTACTAGAAATATGTTGGCAAGAAATCGTGTCTCTGTGATGTTTTTTTTCCTCACACACATTTGGGTTTCTCCAAGATGCATGAAAATGGGATTTAATAAACGATTGAAATTGCCTCTTTTCTACCCATGTGGGCCCCGGCTACATAGATAGCTTGAGGTCCAGTATGTGACCAGGCGAAGGAAAATAAATAGCTTAATATAAAACTCATTACAAGGAGGCCACTTGGGGACATCTTCCTTATTAGTTCTGTTTGTAAACTTTGACCTAGGAAAATTACACTGCTATTTTAAAAGTTACCCTGTACTTTTGTTCCGATAGGAGTAACTGTTTTGATGGGTTCGGCTTTTACTACCATGAGTGTGAACTAAAATATTTATATATATATTGATGAGCTTTTCACAAATAGAAAAAACATTTGCACTCAATTGTCTACAAATCCAATACTGAAGCGATAAAGCCCCTTTTCAAGAGAAGTGGTCACAAAAAGCTGTTGAAAGAAGCTCCGTGATGAGGGTTATAACAAAAGGGAAGGATTTGCTACATGCATGACAGTATTACAGTGTTCATCTTCCTAAGTCCTGGTACAAAAGTTTTAGAAAGAGAAGCTGGAATCTACAGGTCTTTTTTGAGAAAATAGTTTAAAATGAACTCCTCCTTTTTTGTTTCAAATCGAGTTCTTGAAAATAGCTGTCTGTTCTTAAATCTGGAGATTCTGGGTCATTCTTGAATGTAGAGATTTTGGAAGACAACTAAGTAGTATTCCATCTCTCCAGCCATGTGAAGTGTAAGTAACTTCCAAATGCTTTTAATAAATTTTTTTATGTTTATTTATATTTGAGAGAGTGTGTGTGTGTGTGCCAATGGAGGAGAGGCAGAGAGAGAGGGAGACAGAATCGGAAGCAGGCTCCAGGCTGAGCTGTCAGCACAGAGCCTGATGAGGGGCTCAAACTCACGAGCCATGAGATCATGACCTAAGCCAAAGTCGGACGCTTAATGGCCTGAGCCACCCAGGCGCCCCTAACTTTAAAATGTGTTAACTTTGAAACTCCAAACATAATACAGACTTTCCTTTCCTGATGAAAACCTAGCTGTATCTATCACCATCTCATTATGTGTGCACTCACATTTCTTGTCTTTACTTTGCCATAGTTCAGAGTAGTATTCCCATGGGGGGTTTTGAAACTGTAAATTCGTAGGTGCTCATGTGAGGAATTGAGGATTTCCTTTTTAAAAAATTTTTTTAAAAGCCATCATTTAGTCGTCTGCTTTTCAGGATACCTTCACAGGCAGTATGCCGATGGTCACCTAGTGGGTTAGGCATTGGATGCTCAGAGTATTTTGGGCTTTCCGCTCCAGTCCAGGCCCTTTAAATCCCATGGTAAAATGCATCGGTCTGTTCATTAGCTCTGACAATTCCAACATCAGCATTGAAAGAGGCCTGATAAAATTGTTGGTAAAGTTGTTTCTGCTTACTTTAGACCAACTTTATAAACCTTAAAAAAAAAATCCTCAGAAGTTTATATGGATAGAGAATTTAAAAACTTAATTTTGAGACCCTACTTGTGAAATGTTAAAACATTCTTAATTCTAGTGCAGCTAAAGATGTTCTGAAAAGAGTCAACTGACAATTAAAGATACTTCTCAGTAATAGTTTCAGAGATAGGGCTAAGAGATATAAACCTGTAGATGTTTCTTTAGCATTCTTTCACTGGGAGAAACTACAGCATCTTATCTAGAATTATACAATGAATGAAAATGTGTTAAATGAATAAATTGTTTTTTAAAAAAAAATTGGTAATCTTTATTTATTTTTGAGAGAGGGACAGAGTGCGAGTTGGGGAGGAACAGAGAGAGTGGGAGACACAGATTCCGAAGCAGGCTCCAGGCTCTAAGCTGTCAGCACAGAGCCCAACACGGGACTCAAACTCACGAGTGGTCAGATCTTGACCTGAGCCGAAGTCAGACATTTAACCAGCTGAGCCACCCAGATGCCCCAAATAAATTGTTTTTAAAAGCACTTCACCTCTTCAAAAAACCTATTCATTAACAATATTTCTTGCTGATTTACAGTATTTATAATATCTATTGCCCAGTTATTGTGGGGGTTATCAAAGAATTCTCAGAAGGGCACAGCCCAACCTGTGGGGTTACCGGTTATGCCTTGGGTTATACTTCCACCTTTTCCAGGGAAATTACAAACAGGGTAGGCAACAATAACACATGTAGAGCAATTCACACATTAGTACAAGCCTGGAATGTGAAAGTTACGTGCTATTGGCCATACCTCTTTCTGGAATCTAGTGAAAGGAGAAATGTATGCTGGAATCCTGGGCAAGGTTTCTTGGAAAAAATGGAACATGAACCGCACTTTGAGGAATGGGGTGGAGCTTTAATGAACTGTGTGAGAAGCAGGAATGCAGTTCTAAGCAAGAAGTGCATGAGTAAAGGTACTTTAGCCCAGTTCGATGAAAGATGAGAATAAATACAGTAGGAAATCCAAGCACATAGGGAGTGTGGGGAAATATTTTCCAGGCTGATAGCCAGACCCAGGTTTTTTAACTTGAGAGAAAGTAGAAATCCGTTTTGGGATTTGAACAGAGAGGCCATCTGTAGAAAGACTCACTCGATGGGTATTTTGAAATACCTGTGGAGTATTTCAGGAAAAGTGTGACCCAGAGAGGCCATTGGAATACCCAGATGGATTTCAAAGTCTGTTCACCTGTGGACTCAGCTGGTCCGGGACCAAGCTGGCAGCTCTGCACACACAGGAACTCCTTGCCCTTAACCTTCCAGAACTAATCATCCTTAGGAACGTTGAGTTATTGAGAGAAATAAATCAGAGGTAAACTAGAATGCCAACTTATTTTTTAACAAGCAAATGTCAAATCTGATAAATACATAGTTCTTTTTACAGCCAAAAGTCTAGCTTTATAAGAGGCTTTGATAAGAATGGAATCTGAGCCAGCAATTTACCGTCTTTAGGCATTTGGTGGCCTCAGAGCCTGTATGTCCATGTCCCATCACCCCTCCAGCTAGAAATGCACTTGAGAAGGCTTGTATGATTGTCACTTGCTTAATGACTGCCTCTTCTAAGGCTCCTTTTGCTTCTTCTACTACAAGTGACCTCCTCTCCCTCAGTCCCTGTGGTGGGGGGAGGGGATTACTTTGCATATCTCTACCCTACCTTACCTGTGTTGATCATAATCTCAAAGGCTGGTTTTATTTACCTTTTCTCTAAATTCGCGGTAGGGGTGGCAGTGAGAAGGCACCTCACTGTTTCTCCCAGGCATCAGGTATCCGATAGTAATAAATTTGGGAAGGTAATAAGTGAAAATCCAGGAAGGTCAAGAAACTTCTGAAGTGATAAATAACGTGGATTGAAAATCGTGGCACTGGCTATTTTCCTTTCTTTTGCTTCCTCTGAGATCCAGGATTTCCCAGTATTACTTCTTCGGATTCACAGTCCTTCACCTTTTGGGCCCCATAAAACTCTGTCCTTTCTGGTGGTTCTTTGGTAATCCTGGTGGGTTATGACATTGCGTTACAAAGTACGGCCCCTTAGGAAGCTAGATGTTTTGCAATCACTGATGCACAGGAAAGAGGCTGGAATGATGCCCTGTAAGTTAATTCTTTCTAATTTCTTGTAAAACAAGATGTGGTTTTGCTCATTCTCATAAAAGTAGACAATGACATTTATTTAAGAATATTACATGTGAATGATCCTTGCCCTGGCCAGTCTATATTAAATTGTACTGCAGAGTAGAAAAGCAGATAGAAAACTACAGTGGCCTGTGTTAATTATATGTGGAAGAAAGAATACTTATTGAAGAAGTCAAAGCATGGCATCAGTGCTGCCTTAAAGCCATAATAACTGAAATGAAAAACAAAAGGTCAGTCCACCTCCCAAAGGAATTTTCCACAGAGCTATATTATGAATCTAGCCAGTCTTCACAGTATTAATATTGAAACAGAACGCAGCATTCACAAATGGTGGTATGAAAACAACACTAAAGACTTGGAGATGTCACCTTTTGCTGGTTTCTTTTGAAATACAAAGAAAATATTTCCCTCTTAAAACAGAGTTCCGCCATGTAGAATCAAACCCTAGCCTGAACTCACAGAGCCATGAGTGAAGAGCAATATTGTTTCTAGGAAGAATGGAAAATTCCTTAACTTCTTTGTAATTTCATGGGTATGTCTGTATATCCCTTCGAATTACAGAAATTCACAACAAAAAGGATCTGGAAGTTTCTTCAAATAGCAGAATTCTCTAGGTTTCTTCTTTAATTCCCTGTGTGTTTCTCTTGCTTAGCCTGGGAAAATGTGACCCGGCTTGCATGGTCGAATTCTTTTTTTTTTTATTTTCGTTGACTCCAGGGCAGGCTAAAAAGATTGGAAAAATTAGAAATTAGTTGGAAGTCTGTGGACTTACATATATATGCACATTTGTATTTATTTCTGTGTGTGTTTATGTATTTTTTTACAATTAATTAATTGCCAAATTACTATTTTGATGGTAGAGTACTGTTCCATTTATCAATTCATTTCTTTCAACAATATGTGAGGGCCCAGTACAAACCCTCTTTTTTCTGATTCATCATATCAAAGTCACATAATCTTGGGCGCGCATGTGTGTCTTTTTGAAGAAAAATCCAGTGGAGAAGAGGGAGCTGATCAAAACACTTAGAAACTGCAGTGAAGTTTACAAAATTGTCATCAGTCTCCCTTGTGGTTCAAGAACTCCTTCAGGGTGACTCACAGACAAGAGGCAGGAACATGGTAAGGAAAAGAGAAGGGCCCCTCTGATAGGGGGTGACACAGGCTCCCAGAAATAGCCTCCGGTGCAGTTTAGTGTCACAGTTTTCCTGGCTTCTGCGTTGGGGGCTCCCACATTCCTCCTGCTCCTCCTTTCTCTGGTCTCAGGAATTCCCCCTGCCAGCCCCGTCTCGCTGAGTTCTATCACAATGTTTTATCATTTCATATTCACTTGCTGACTTTCTGGAAGACTCTTAAACTCCTTGAAGGCAGAAATCACCTGCCTGGTCTGTCAGCCTGGCACGTAGTAGGCATTGAGTAAATATATGTTGTTTTGTATGAATTCCCTATTTCTCCACTTGTTGGGGGTGAAAGCACCTCACATTCACTCAGCCTTCAGCTTTAATCATAAGTAGGCTGTTCCATTGGTTTCTGACTTGAGGAGGAGTTTAGGGAGCTGATGAACAAGTGTAAAATCACATAGGTGATGCTAACAAAGAGTGGCATTTTCACTTCCTATTACTGCCAAGTTCACATGGGTGTAGCATCAACCACCTGAACAGATAACTCCCATTGACCAAGCACGTTAAAATAACAGAATGTGGCAGGCTGGCTCAGGGCTTGGCCACACATCCAGTTACTTGAAGTTAATGGAATGATTAGCAGTTGGTATGCTTTGCCAGGCTTGTGTAGCTAGGGAAGATTAATGACAGCATTCGCCAAGAGAGGTGCACACCTTAGCATGGAGAGCCATATGTGAGAAGAAATGTAGGCTTCACTGTAGCAGACTTGCAGTGGTGTGTTTAGGGCTAGAGGTAGGGGAGAGCCGGACGTTTTATGGGGATAGCTCATCTTGAATTCCATCTGTGAATACAGCGTATCACGCTAAAAAGAATAGAGAACTCAGTGTGCAAAAGAGAGGTACATGACCAAATAAAAGAGGTGACTAAGAAGACACAGCTGTTGGTATGGGGCTTAGATGAATGTCCTCCAAGGGTCCATTTCCAGTTAAGCCTGTCATAGAGTAAACAGTAATTTTAGAGGAATGGCCTTTTAGACTTTGCGATTTCTGGACTGTATCACTGGGATGGTTTGGATGGTTAATACTGAGTTCTATTTTTAGACCTTTGGAGTGAAAGCAGGAGCTCGTGCTTGGCACCAGTTAGGAATTTTCCACTCATTCCCCACGTAGGGAAGCACTGATCTCACCCTGGGCCATCCGAGGAGACCGTGCTCATATTTCAGTCATCCGACTGGGTCATCGCGCTGGACTGGCTTAGGTTGGGGAGCAAAGGGGAATCATGGCACGAGATCCTTTCAAAGGGAGTTTTTGGGGTGGCCTTCCTCCTGTGTGCTCAACAGAACCTAAGGGCCATTCAAGATCACTATTGGAATCTGTTGAGCTGTGATGGATGGAAGGGTAACGTTGAGGCAGGGAGGAGCAAGAGTGGACGGTTTCTTGAAGTTCACTTCTTGCCTTAAGGAAGAGAGCTCCTCCAGGCCTCACTGTTGTTGACTCACTCCACTGCAGGGCAACGCTACGTCATTCTGGCTTAGCTTGCAGAAAACAGAGAGTAACTTAATGGATGCAGAAAATTCATAAATCAGAAGAGTTGGTATCATTTCAAAAGCAGGCACTTAAGAAGAAAGGGCTGTCGCCAATCGGCACAGTCTGGCCTCAGCGGACAGAGCTGGGCTGAGCCAGCATCTCCAGGAGGACCGTGTTAGCAGGGGTTAGAGACAGCTGATGGAGAGAAGCTGAACAGCTCCCCTCTCAGAAGCTACAGCCTTAGGTAGGCTTTACAGGAAATGTACTGTCACAAAACCAACAAATCCATACTGTGGATAAGTGCATGTAGTCCAGGGGTGGGATGGGGCATGAATACAGCCAGGGAATTTTTTTTAACTGAAGAAGTGTTGAGGAGCTGACACTGACTTCTCAAAGTTAGATATAGAAACTGTGATAATAAGGGCTCCTATCCAATCTGAGCATCGGTGCTGGGTCTCTATCAGCCTCTCAGTGTGTTCACGCTTGGTGAAGAGTGCGGACTCTGGCTTCACCCCTTCCCAGCCAGGCGTGCACGGGCTGGTTGCTTAGCCTGGCGCTAAGGTTCATCCTCCATGCAGGGAAATAGGACCCAGGACCCCCTTGACAGCATATGGAGGACTAAGTGAGGGAAAGGGCTTACCTAGTGCTGTGCCTCGCATACGTAGTGTTTGGAAATGTTCACACTGATATTAATTTTGTAATTAGCCAGACCTTACCAGAGTTTAGTTGTTTACCTTGATGTTTAAGTCTTCAGGTTTGTTGCTAATGTTTGACAGCCGAGCCTTCCTTGGTAAGCCATTTGATGACTGTAGTTTGAAACTACAGTTGGTTTCATAGGCTATGCTTGCAACAAGTCAGGGGTAGAGTTGGGTTATCTTCTTTCACTCTTTCCCCATCACTGGCTCCCCAAATGGAGAAGGTGCAGAGTCTATGGTCTCACCTGTCCCCTTCCTATCTCCCCTTCCATCTCTCTTGCCTTCCCATCTGCTCCGTTTCTTCGCTTCATTCTTTTCGTTTATTCTCTCACTTGTGTTTCTCCTAAAGCAAAGATGGGTGGTGGGTCAGCTCTTCACAAAAGTGATTCAGGTCTAAAGGTTGCCCATAAACTTTATCGCAGTCAGCACTGTCTCCTCACTGGGCCCCCAAGCCACTCCTTCCCCACATGTCTTATGCTCCTGTGGCCGGAAAGTGCGGGGTGATTTACTGTGATCTGGGAGATCCCTGAGCAGGGCACTGTTAGCATCTGCCCAGGGCTGCTTGTTGGTTTTCGGATTTTGTTAAGTCCTGGTTGTTCACCGCCTAACCTCATCCAAATCTTTGCATCTATCAGCCCTCTGTGAGTACTTTAATAATGCTGTTTTGGGACTGTAAGTACAGTACAGTTAACCCTTGAAGAACCAGTGTTTGGGGTGCTCAACTCCTGCACAGTAGGAAATCTATGAATAACTTTTGACTCCCTAAAAACTTTACTAATAACCCACTGTTGACCAGAAGCCTTACCAAGACACATAGTTTGTATCCTGTATTATATACTATATTCCTTTAAAAAAATTTTTTTTTTACATTTATTTATTTTCAAGAGACAGAAACAGCACAAGTTGGGGAGGGCCAGAGAGAGAAGGAGACACAGAATCCAAAGCAGGCTCCAGGCTCTGAGCTGTCAGCACAGAACCCAATGGAGGGCTCAAATGCACAAACTGTGAAATCATGACCTGAGCCGAAGCCAGATGCTTACCCGACTGAGCCACCCAGACGCCCCTGTATCCTTATAATAAAGTAGGGGAAATAAAACATTATTTAAAAATCACAAAGAAGAGAAAACACATTTACAGTACTATACTGTATTTATTGAAAAAATTCGAGGGGCCCCTGGGTGGCTCAGTCAGTTGAGCATCTGACTCTTGATTTCAGTTCAGGTCATGATCCCAGGACTAAGGGATGGAGCCCTTACGTCACGCTCTACACTGAGCATGGAGCCTGCTTGAGATTCTCTCTCTCTCTCTCTCTCTCTCTCTCTCTCTCTTCCTCTCCCCCCCCCCCCGGCTCTCTGCCTCTCTCTAAAATAAATACAATTTTTAAAAATTAAAAAATAAAAAACAGTTTGAGTGGGAGCGGACAGTTCAAACTAATGTTGTTCAAGAGTCAGCTTCAATTCTCTGGCTGTGCCTGGAAACTGAGGATTAAAAATGAAATTCTTTTTGTTAAGATACTATTTTTTTAAGTATCTCTGTACCCAACACGGGGCTGGAACTAATCAACATTGAGACCAAGAGTTGCATGCTCTACCAACTGAGCCAGCCAGGTGTTTCTTGATAGTAGACACAAGTTTAACTTTTTGTAGGATATTAGTTGCAAATAAAATGAAAGGAAACAAATGAGTTATAAGAGCAACTAACACTTATAAAGAGCCTGCTGAGTACCAGGTACCAGTCTAACTACTTGGCACATATTAACTTCTTCCGCCCTCATTATAAACCCGCACAGTGGGCGGGCATACAGGCATCATCGCTTAGTGATTAGGAAACTATCTACTCGCAGGTGTGATTGCGTGACTTCAAGTTCAGGGAAGGCAAGGATGCTGTGGGCTGGGATGGAAGGAGAGAGCTTCGTGAATAAAATGGGAGCCCACTGTCCCTCAAAGGGTGTGTTATTGCTACACTATTCTTAAAAGAACGATGAGCTAACAATTGTTAATGCCTGTGACCAAAATAGCTCTCAATTTATTATGCAAATAGAGTTTTATTTCAGTATTATAAAATTATGACATTGCATACAAATGCCCTTTAGATGACCTGAGGCCATCCGTCCCATCAACCCAAAGTAGCATGCGTGTTACCTAGATCTACACACAGCAGACACAGACACATTGTGTGACAGCTGCCTATCACCCCCTCTATTTTGTCCTTTTTCTTTAATCAAGGTTTTTTTTCTTCACTGTGAGTTTTGTGACTTCTTTCGTCATTGGAGATGCTGAAATCAAAGTCCAAGGAGGTTAATCAAGAAAGAACATTCACAAGCCCCTGATGGTATTCATGCTAGATATCTGGTACAAATTTTAGCTTCAATTCCCTTTTTGGAAATGTTTGCTTTGGGAGCACATTCTACCGAATGAAGAGACTTTCTTTGAAGGCCTACATTTTCGGTGTCTCTAATGCGAAGAGGATTTCTATAGCACACTTTTCCTAGTTATTATTAGTAACAATAAAATCATAACAAATGTCACTATTTTTGGTGACTCAATAACCCAGATTACAAAGTCAGTGTATCCCCAGGTACTTCTCTTTTATGTCATAGAATATATACGATCTGAAAACAGCTCAGTGGCCACGTAGTTACAGATGGTGTCCTTGGCACTTAATAGTGGGACTTTTCCTTTGGTTCCTTCTGGTGATACACACAGTGGAACAAAAACTTGGAAGCTTTATGGGGCACCTGGGTGGCTCAGTCGGTTAAGCGTCCGACTTCGGCTCAGGTCATGATCTCACGGTTCTTGGGTTTGAGCCCTGCGTCAGGCTCTATGCTGACAGCTAGCTCAGAGCTCAGAGTCTGTCTTCTGATTCTGTGTCTCCCTCTCGCTCTGATCCTCCCCTGCTCACGCTGTCTCTTTCTCTCTCAAAAGTAAATAAAAGCATTTAAAAAAAATTTAAAAACTTGGAAACCTTAGGTTTGGGTGTTGATCTCATTACAAAGAAAAATGTTTCACGTTAAGCTTCCTGCTCATTACTTATTAGGTAGCCGACCACGTATGTATGGACAGAAGGGTAAGTGTCAGAGGACAACTGGTAAAATTAGCATTCACCCGTCAGAGAAACATGGCGTGGATGTCTTCATGCTCAAAAATCTCACACTGGTGATGGTAATGAACAGTGTGTAGTAAAACATAACAGCTGATTCCTATGCAGGGAGGGCATAGATATGCAAAGAAGGGACCGTAGGCTGATGTGTACAATAGTGCAATCCAGGGAAAAGTGCCACCGGGGGGGATTATTATTATACTGCAAGCTTTGTGATTTGAATGTGATACAAATGAATGAGTCGGACTTGGCTTTGTGATTTTTTTCCTATGCTTATATAATGAGAAAATTATCTCCTTCAGGGTGAGACTTATAAATATTAGCTTAATATGGTTCATTAATTAAACATGTCAGAGTGCTTATCTAGCATAAACCTAGGGGACTCTCCGTATCCGTTTTGTTTTTGTTTTTGTTTTTTTCAGAATGAAAGTGCCCTTGTGAAAGAAAAAGAGCTGTCAATCGAACTTGCAAACATCAGGGATGAACTTGGTAAGTAGGGCATTGAAAACGAGACACCTAAAGAACGTCTTTTCCTGATACCTGTGAACGTGTAACAAAAGCAATTATGTGTCCTGTAATAAGCCAGGCCAGAGCTGCCTGGAGAAACGAAGGATCTCACCCAGCACCGGGGTGGCTTGTGGTGGCCTTGCAGGGAGCCGTAATTCTTACGTGGCTCTTGTTACAAAGACAGCTTCCTAACAGTTCACAGAGGAACTAATCTGGCCTCAACTCTGCTCTTCGCAGATGGCGGCACATACATCTGTCTGCGTTGTGTGTGCTGCGACCTGAGCCCCTCCGTTTCAGCCCCCCTCCCCCCACCCCACAGCAGGCAGGGCTCCAAAAGGAGCAACACAGCTTTGCTGGGGAACACGCGGTGCCCTCTGCAGTAGATCTCCGCAGACATTCCAAGGCTCACTGCCACCATCCACCTTGCCACGGTACACTCTGTGATTTAGAACAAGACCAGAAACACAAGCCCGGGTGGATTAAACGTGCTAGGGTATTGCTCGGTCTGAACCACAGAGAGCTGGCAAATGATCCCCAGATGATCCTCAGACCTGGGGGGTGTCCTGGAGATGGATGGGCATCCACACTCTAGGCCAAAGATCAGACCGCATATTTTCCACATTCCGATTTCTCGATCTCAGTTCTCTCTTGAGGTCCTGTTACTGTGTTGCCTTAGGAATCCATCAGCAAAGGTAACATTAGCCTGGCCTTCCTCTTGGCCCACCGTCTTCTCTTTACCATGAGTGTGTCTCTTCCATCTGTTATGGTCCTGGGTGAGTGAAGGGACTTGGACAGTCCCGGCCATCCCTGCATCCCTGGCATGTGGCACAGTACCTTTCCTCCTGACCAACTGTGCATGTAGACACGGAAGCTGAAAATGGGCCTTCCCTGGGGAACATGGGCCCCATGGATGTGCAGTGGACAGCAGACTGATTTCCAGACACAGGGCCCCCCTCCTCTTCTTCATTTTTCTCCTTTTTTGTATAATTGAGGGTTTTTTCCTTCACTGTGAGTTTTGTGACTTCCTTCATCATTGAGGTAGGTCAACAGTGGGCTTTTCTCCCCTCTAAGTTAGCCCCTGTGGGAGAGCAGAGCATAACAGCTCCTCCTTCCCAGGCTCACTTGTGTGTGATCCTGAGCAGCGAGATTTGTGCCCCGCACCGCCCGCCATCCCTGGATGAGGACCCCCAGTGCATGAACCCAGAGTAGGTTTCCTGAGAGAGGCCGGCCAAAGGCACAATTGTTGTGTTTGTAGAGGAGCTCCTGGGAAGCCTCAGGCCACAAATGTGCATGAAATGAACAGGTTTTTAAGCTTTTTGGGGGCGGGGGAGAAGAAGTGATAGCACAAGCGTGCGTGCACACAGAGGGAGAGGGAGACAGAATCCTAAGCAAGTTCCATGCTCAGCGCAGAGCCCGACATGGGCTCATCTAATGTCCATGAGATCATGACCCGAGCTGAAATCAAGAGTCAAGATGCTTCACTGACTGAGCCGCCCAGTGCCCCCAAACGGATGAGTTTTTAGATTGTTCTGAGTGAATGGTTCTGGACATGGGCTTTTGCAGGCCAGTGACCCAGTTTACGGTAGGGCCAGTTGGCTTACCTCTCTCCCTCTCCAGTGCCTTTTCATAAAAAGGAAAGTCAGTTAAAGAAAATAATGCTGATAAAGCAGCCTGCAAAGGAGACTGTCATAATAAGCTGTGTAGCACCTTGAATCAGAAAATAGAGGACAAATCTTGCCTTGTCACCTGAATTCCTCCCCGGAAGGATGTCTGCACCCCCGTGGATGAGCTTTGGATTTGGGGTGGACACCCTGACCTACTAGTGAGGGCGTGCCAAATCCAATGCCACGTCCCTCCGTCCCTTCCCAAAGCTTCTGAATGCGGCAGGAACCACACAAGGATTGCACTGAGTTTTTGTGTTCCTGTCTTATTTGATGTCTGCATTACTGCTAAGAATAGAACCAGAAGTCATCTGCCAAATGAATAAACTGTGGGGTGCGGGGGGAGGGCAGAAGACCTTGGCAGCCCCAGGGCCAGGGCCATGCTCCCCCAGCACTGGGCCCAGCGAGCGCCTGAGCCACTGGAGGGCCTGTGTTTGTGGGAGAAGGTGGACAGCACACTGTGGGCGTCTACTGTTAACTGTAAAGGCCACAAGTTCTGGCCGCTTAGCTTGGCCGGCAAGGAACACCCCTAAAGGGAAAAGAGAATTAAGCTTTTAAAGCCGACTTTTGAATGATCATCTAGAAAGAGAGATGGGCGGTCCTATCTCCTTCCCAGCACCCCTACCCTTATTTAGACCGCTGTCCACAGAGTCAGATGAGGGCTCCTGGAGATGGGGGCTCTGAGGGGACCATGAGGGGCTGGGGTGGGAGGTAGCTAGAATTTCCACATGTTGTGAATTCCGACCTGGAAGAGGAAGAAGGTGCAAAGAATCAGAAGCATTTACTGCATATCCCAGAACAGGGCTGGCCTGTTCCCCAAATCTAAAAACTGCTGCTCAAACTTTTCATATGTGTTAAAAAATGCTGCCCTGAAATCTACCAGTACCTGCTCGTAAGTTGTTTACATCTTGCTGTGAAGCAATGCAGTCAAAGGCTCCTAGCATCTGGCCAGAGTCACCGTGACCTGGGATTCTCAGCGCTGGTGCACATTAGAATCACCTGCATTGCTCTTTAAACTAATGGTTCCCGGTACCTATAAGGTGAATCAAAATATTTGAGGTTGGGGCCTAGGCTTTTCTTATTATTATTATAAATATGTATTCATTTTGGAGAGAGAGAGCATGAGCAAGGGAGGGGCAGAGAGAGGGGACAGAGGATCTGAAGCAGGCTCTGCACTGACAATAGCCAGCCCGATGTGGGGCTCGAACTCCCGAACCGTGAGATCATGACCTGAGCTGAAGTCAGACACTCAACATACTGGAGCCACCCAGGCACGCCCCTCCCCTCCCCAGGCTTCCTTTTAATTTAATTCCCAGATGTTCATGAAGTACAGTGAAACTTGAGAAGCAATGAACTGCATGGAAGGAATGAGGATTTCAATTTGGGTCAGCGACAGGGAAGGGGCAGTAGGAAATTTGGGGTAAGTCTGGGAGGATGCGGTCCCCCAGACAAGCCCTGTGGGCAGCCTGAGAACCCAGGTAGAGAAGCCCAGGAGGGAGGGAAAGGGTGCAGAAAGGAAAGATTCAGAGGACAAATTCTACCTGCGCTAAAATTCTCCATAGCGCTGGCCTGGCTCCCAGAAAAAGGGAAGGAATATCATCTTCCTTCCTTCACCGGCGCCTGTCAGGCTGCAGGGCTGTCAGCCTCTGAGCCCGCTCCCAGCTGGGGTAGATGGGCTTTCAGGAACCAGCCACAGAAAGGAATCCCCTGGTGTGTTTGCTGACACACTTCATATTTACTGTACGTTCCCAACTGTGACATGTCTGGTGGAAGGAGCTACAAGCAGAATCTTGTAGAAGGTGTGTATTTTGAATGGTACCCCAGTCAGAGATTTTGATGTGTGTTACCCACGCCAATGAAGAATCCTGATTATAATCATTTTTAAGTAGAACTTGCTGGCAGTTGATTTACAAGTAAACTTGGAGGACATCTCCTACCGAGCACCTACTGATGCCTGCTGGCCCACTGCATTGCCCATTCTGAACACCTGTGGAAAGAAAAACCATTTTTTCCCTCTCTCCTAGTATCAAAAAAACAACTTTTCACAATGATCACTTAGTAATGATAAAACATTAAATCATGCTGGCACATTAGAATAAGCCGCTCCTCTCTGAGCACACAGATTTGTCCCAGGTTTTTGATTTGTTTTGTTTTGTTTGTTTGTTTTTTTGCTATCTGCAGTTTTGTGCAAATTACTTGTTTCCTCTTGTGTCATTTTCTTGGAAAATGTGTCCAGAGTGTGGACAAATAATTCAGAATTTTGCATTTGTTCCAAATTCATCTGTATGTGAAAGATCCTTGATTTTTTTCTATAAATCAAGATAAAAGATCATGGTGGATTTAATCTCAGTGTAGATAAAGAAGAAATTCCATCAATATTCCTCCCCCCCACCCCTCGCCTCTTTCTCTTTCTCTTTCTCTCTCACACACACATATCTGAGAAGAGACACATAATACCCAATTAGGTCCCAGGGTGTAGTTCTGGATGGAGCATTTTGTGGCCTAGGAGGCGTGTCCTGTGGAGTGGCTAAAATTGTCATCATCTGTGTTATGTCATATGTGGATGTGGAGGCAGGGATCTCTGGTCATCTGCTTGAAAACTTCTCATGTTCAAGTCACCCTTCAGGGACAATGGCTTTTACCTTGTGTTAGGAGTTGGCCTTAATTGGGTCTGTTCTTCGAAAAGCCAAGCTACCGTGATAGTGGAATGAAGGGCAATGTAGACCAGAAGCCTGCACCACATCCACGGGGAGGAGGAGCGAAGATGCTAGAAATAGGTGTCATGTTTGGTTTTTTAATCACATTTTTTTTTAATTTCCAGAAAAGGTAGTTCTTAAAATATGAACCTCACCTTTTAAATGCAGTGGCATTCTCCAAATTTGGAAGTCAGTTATTGAATTATTGAGGCGTCGTGCTTATATTTGTAAATGCTGAAATGGGTTCATACGATGTTCCTCCTAGAAGCTGATTATTTTCTTTCAAGACCTTAGGCTTCAAGTTGTTGACCACCATCAGGTGGATGCTCATGGTCCTGTGTCCAGCAAAGCTGCCTTATTAGGAAAACTGAGCCTTAAAAAAGCATGAATTAAAAAAATATTTATCTGAATTAGATGAGCTCCACCAGAGAGAAAAACATAGGCACTGCTGTATCTAAGGGGAGCCTTCTGGAACACGCTCCCCCATGCACTGCTGTTCTCCCCGCCAGCCCACAGGTCCCCTTCAGATGTACTTGCAGACTCGAGCTGGCCGGACACTAACCCCACTGCACGCATTACCCCAGATCCCTGCCTCGGGTGTGCTCAACGCTGTGACTGTCTGATCTGGTGTGAAATTGCCTCGCAGCTTCAAGGTTCTCCATCACTCCCGCGGCCCCTCTTCTGGCCTTATTTCCCTGCCCCGCCCTCCAGCCCCGCGGGCTGGTGGACGGAGCTGATTCTGCTTCTGCATGTGCCTTCCTTCTCTTAGACCCTCCTCTCCTGACCTTGTTACAACGTCTCTTCTAACTGTCCCCGTCCCAAGCCAGGCACACGGACTCTATCTTTCTACAAGCCTCAGACTTGAGATGGATCTTGTTTCCTTCTCTCTCCTGAATACTTATACTTAACATGAAATAAAGTTTAAAACAGCAAGCAGCGTTTCACACAGCAATCATTCTGATAGAGTTTCTCAGGTATTATACAGAAAGCTAAATTATTAAATCCACATTTTGATTAAAGTCAGCTTATTGAAACAAAGCCAAAAAAATGCCTGAATTTTAATATAAAAAAGATACTAAAGAATTCTGAGAACTTTGATATAAGGGTGTGTGTGTTTATGTGTATATATTTATATATATATATACATATATATATGTACACACACACATATATGCTTCTGATAGTAAGTGCTGAATTGTTATTTATTATGCTCTTAAGTTCCTAACTAGAATAAAATGTTACAATTTATTTTCATTTATAACTAGCAACACACACATACATATACATACCACTGGAAGTGTATTTGTAAGATGATTTTACCTTTCAAGGTTATATATAAAATGACTTCTAGTTTTGTGATCATAAGACCTTATGTTTATATAGTGCTTATACTTACCAAGCTCTTTTATATGGTATGTCCTATTTATTTATTCGGATGACTGAATGAAGTAGGTGTTTGTATGTTTCTTTTATAGGAAATTGAGGGGCTGAAGGATTAAGTGTCCCTCCTAAGCACATACAGCCGGTCTGGGCAGACTCAGGTCTTTGGCCCAAACCTGGAATTTCTCATGTAGTGTGTAAGCTTATCATGGCTTCCCCGCCCCACCCCCCACCATTTTTTTTTTGTAATTTTTAATTTGAAAAATCAGATAAAGTAAAATAGCCGCCTCTCCCAATTCCATACTTTCCCACAAAACCATAATAGATGTTAGTATGGATCTGTCACAACATGGATTACAGTGTGATTCATTACATAACACGGTGTGATGGTAATTGGCCCCGGGCTGTATCCATTAGGATTGAGCTCAGGACAAATAACAATCTCCCTGCCCCCCCCACAAAATTATAACTTAACCACAATAGAGTTTTATTTCTCTTGTGTAAAAGTCAGGAGGTGAGCACCCAGGGACATCATGGCTTTGCTCTACAAAGTCTGCAGGGGCCCAGGCCTCTGACAGCTGAGCATTCCACCACCGCACGATGGCGGTCCTTCCCTCATGGCCCAGTGGGCCGCCTGCTGCTAAGTCACCATGTCTGTAGTGCAGGCGGTAGGATGGTGGGAGGAATGAACAAAGACACGGAGAGAGTGGGTCGGCCCTCTTCAGGGGAAAGCTTCCAGGATTTACACTTCAGGTTATATCTCACTGGCCAGAACTAAGTTCCAAGGCAAACATCGCCATAACATAGACTGGGAAATGTGCTTTTTTTTTTCCCTGGTGACCTTGCCCAGGTATTGTTACTCTGAAAGAAGGGGAGAGTGTATATTGGGGGCTATAAGCGGCCTGTGCTCTGGGCCCTGATTGCCTCCATCAGTAAGATGGGACTGGGAATAGTCCTGTCCCTGTAGGCGAGTGAAAGCAGAGGATCTGGCCGAGGATTTGGCAGAATAGTGGGGGCTCAGTGTGTTATAATTACCTTACGTGTCAGATTGGATACTGTCTTCCTTCCTCTCACAGCTTTAAAAAGACCCAAGTCAAAATGCAAAACCAAGAAGATATCTCAGAAAAATAACTAATCTCAGGATCACAAAAATATAATGCACATTTTCTGATTTATAAAAATACCTCCTCTCAGCACACCAATTAGAAGGCAGTTCTGTCAGATTGGGGAAAAAAAAAAGTAAGGCACAACTATGTGCTGCTTAAAAGAAACCTGCTTCGAATATAAAGATATAAATGACTTAAAAGAAAAAGGCTGGGAGAGGCGCCTGGCTGGCTCAGGCTGTTGAGCCCCAGAGTCTTGACGATCCCAGGGTTGTGGGATCGAGCCCAGGGCCTGCCCCGTGCCAAACATGGGATCTGCTTGGGGTTCTCTCTCTCCCTCTCTCTCTCTCTCAAATATAAACAAATAAGCTTTAAAAATGAAAGTAAATGGATGGGGAAAAGATATACTATGCCAACACTGGTGAAAAGAAAATTGGAGTGTCTATGTTAATATTATACAAAGTAACCTTCAAACCAGTAGTATTATCAGGAGATAGTGATAAGGGAGTAGGTCACCGAGAACACATAATAATACTAAATATCTATGTACCTAACAATAGAGCTTCAAGTAACATGCAGCAAAAATGGATTAAGCCGAAAGGAGACACAATCAAACCCACATTTAAGTTTAGAGACTTCCCTCTTCTCTCGATATCATTAAAACAAGGAGGCAGAAAATCAGTAGGGATACAGAAGACTGAACAACACTGTCAACCAACTTGACCTAACTGACCTTAATAGAACATTCCATCCGAAAAGCAGAATATACATTCTTTTCACCTACACATGGAATATTCAGCAACACAGACCATATTCAAAAATGTTCACATAAACAACCCTCAACAAACAAAATATTCTGGACTATAGCTGAATTAGGCTATAAATCAAACATGAAGATATCCAGGAAAACTCCAAACATTTAGAAATTAAACAGCATACTTATAACCAACACACAAGTCAAAGAGGAAGCCACAAAGTAAATTAGAAAATATATGGGACTGAATGAAAATAAAAATACAACATATCAAAATCTTTGGGATGCAAAATTCTCTCTGAATCGCCGAGTTGGTATCTTATTAAATTTGCTTGAGAACTTGGAGGAGACCCAGTGTGTACTGTCTCTGTCCTCAGCTCTCTGGCAGAGAGGTGATAGTGTTATTTGAAAGAAGGTTTGAACTAGTAAGTTTAATCTTGCTGTCAGAAATTGGAGCGTGGCGGTACAGCTTCAAATATACTACTTTCTCGGCAAATGGACCGCTCCGCATGGCTGGGTTCTGGAAATTACACACCCCTCCTGGAGGGAAACGATATTAGGTCTGAGCTGGGAAAAATTCAAACCAGTGATGTCAACTGCCGTGATGAGACTTTATTCCAGTGTCATTTCAGTGTTCTATCCCAAACAGGTGCTTACCAAGGCACAGTGGTCATTTCAGTGTTCTATCCCAAACAGGTGCTTACCTGTCATTTCAGTGTTCTATCCCAAACAGGTGCTTACCTGTCATTTCAGTGTTCTATCCCAAACAGGTGCTTACCAAGGCACAGTGGTGCCAAAACCACAGACTCCATTAAATGTACCAGAGACTGGGTTTGGTTGCCATGGAAAATACATTATCAGCTACAGTTTTACCAAACTGCTACTTTCTCTGAGGCCATGATTTATTCCAGTTGGCAGCAACACATTTCTCGATATTTATAAAATACTTTTAAGTCAACACACATAGCACATTTTAGTTATTTTATGTGTGACTCCTTATCATGTCTACTCACTGATGAATAAAGATAATTTTCTTTCCTGATATGTGCTAATATTTTTAAATCTGTGGGTTTCATCCTTAGCTAACCTGAACTGACTGATTAGAATAAATCAGGATACCACCCCCAAACGACCCTGAGGACCAGCAGCTTCTGGAAATTCAGAATCTGCTGTTGCCATATATCTATAAATGTGAAATATAAGATAAACCTAATATTTATAAGTCCAGTATTTAAAGTGTGTATTTAAAGGGCTTTACAAAGCCCTTTCATGTATTATTTCGTTTGCTCCTGACAGTAACCCTAGGAGATAGTAAGGTACATAATACCAGCACTGTTTTCAAGTGGATAAACATTGCCTATAAAAAGTAAATGCAACCCCAAATCACGGAACCATAAGGAGGAGCAGAGCTGGGTCCTCTTGTCTCCTTGTGATCATAGCATGTTGATTTTGCGTTGTAAGATCTCAACTGATATCAATGGAAGAAAGTTTAAAAAAAAAGATAAAGACATAACATGCTATAGATTTAACCTAAACATTGCTGAAGAGCATTTTACACAGTACGTGTTTTAAATGACAGTCACATACAGATTCGGCGAGCATAATCGCTTCCCGCTTGTGAATTTCTCATACGTGGATTCCCTCTTCTTTTGCTTTGTTTCTTTTTTTAAAAAATTTTTTAATGTTTTATTTATTTTTGATACAGCGAGAGACAGAGCATGAGAAGGGGAGGGGCAGAGAGAGAAGGAGACACAGAACCGGAAGCAGGCTCCAGGCTCTGAGCTAGCTGTCAGCACAGAGCCCAACACGGGGCTTGAACCCACGAACGTGAGATCTGACCTGAGCCGATCCAGAGGCTTAACTGACTGAGCCACCCAGGTGCCCCTCCCTTTGTTTCTTGTACCCTGGCTCAGGGCTTAGCGTGGTCAGTGTGGACCACTCACTGCTTCTCTTTATGACCTTGACTGTCCCCAAGAGGGGTACACATTAGTGCGCCAGGAGTAGACGAGGAATGTGGCATGGTCTCTGACTTTGGGGAACTTCTGGGCATTGGAGAGACGGACATAAGCAGACAATTAAAACCCAGCGTACTGAGTAAGGTGCTAGAGGTCTGGGAGCTCAGAACAGGGCCTGTAACCCAGGCAGGGACCCAGGAGAGACTTTTAGGAGTAAAAACAGCTGAGCTGCATTAAAGAAAATGAAGGAGTCAGTGAAGAAGTGATCTCCAGATACCTGAACAATTATAAAAGTAGCATTAATGCGATCATTCATTTGGTCCCTCCATTGGGAAATGGGAAAATCATGAAGACAGGTTTTCCATGTGGCCATCTCCATCTCCAAGAAAAGGAATGAGTTTGTGTTGATGAAACTCTTTAAATTGTTTGTATAAAAAATGTTTGGTATCTAAGACTCGAATGATTTGTCTTTTACAGATTTTTTTAACATTTGATTTTTCTTGTCGGGTGCCATGATGAATTATTCTCATGTATTCAAATAACCACAAATATCTCCAGGGCGATATTCAGGTATTCAAGAGGACTATCAATCTATTTGCTTAATTTGCAGTTTATTTGAACAAAGTAGTCTATAAACTGCAGCACATCGCACGCTTGCGATCCAGGTCACTCTTTTTGATCAGAAATTGCAGTTCTTGAGCCAGGTTTGAGGGAAGTTAATTCTGGTGAAGAAGATGAAAGCCAGACCAATTCAGCACTGCAAGTAATGTAAGGACTTACTCGGTTTCAGTAATAATGAATCAGATCATGATCTCAGGGCTCCTTACCACAACTGTCATTTTAAAAAACAAAACAGAACAGGGGTTGCCTGGCTGGCTCAGTTGGTTGAGTGTCTGACTCTTGATTTTGGCTCAGGTCATGATCCCAGGGTTGTGGAACGGAGCCCCGTGTAGGGCTCCACACTGAGTGCGGAGCCTGTTTGATATTCTATCTCTCTCTCTGTCTCCCCCCCCCCTTCTCTTCTACTTGTGCACTCTTTCTCCCCCTAAAATAAAATAGTAAGTAAGTCAATAAATAAATAACAAAACAACCAACAACAGCTAGTGATGAAGAATGTGGTCAGAGTTTAGCTAATCAGAATGACAGTTCGAGGCGGACAGACCAGGCTGGCCGCAGAGTCTGGCATTTGCCTTGATGCATCTACTTGGTCCAGCTTTTTGTTTGTTTGTTTTCTTCATTAGTGTACCAAGAAGGGCTCTGACTTCCAAGGAAGGACTTTTAACTAAGTTCACTAGAGCTTGATATGAAAACAAAACTACCAATTTATCCATTTACAATGACCAATGTATCCCCTCTTAGGGAGGTCTATCTAGAAAGCTAAAATTCTCTCAGAACAATGCCTACTAGACCAAACTCAATAATGTGCCATAAATAATAATGGCATCTTGCTGAAATAGTCTTGGATGGTCATCTCCATGACTTGTTCTTTTCTAGGACCACAGTTGTCAGAACCTCTTCCTGTGGGAGGAGTTGGAGCCTGTTAGCATCACTTAGGTGCTTGTGCCAAATACCCACGTCTGGACTTTTGCATCCAGCCACATTATAGTACTGGACTTAACTGTACAGAGCAGAAAACAGACAAAACATATGAGGCACCTGCTTCCAAGCATTGAGCCATAGACACTACAGACCTGTGGTCCTTGGAAAAAGGGACACATACTAAGTGGATCCCAGCTTTCTGCCTGGGGCCACTTTCCAGACCACAGCCCAGAGAGGTGCTCCAGCTAGGGACCACCAGCTTGCTAAGCTGAACGAGCAGATACCAGGATTGAAGCAGTTAGAAATTGTGAGGCTGAGCCTGGTGAGGACTAAGCTGAGCAGAGGGGGCCCCAGGAATTTGTGCAGGGCTTCTCTGTGTTCTCAGATGAAGGGTAGGTTGTGTGTGTGCAGGGAAGTCTGGAAGAGGATGGCTGCTACAGGGCTGGAGCTGAGTGAGGGTACCTGAAGCTAGGTAGTGCTGGGAGTCATTGGAATCCCAGCCCAGGGAGGATGGGGAGATCTCTGGAGCAATCCATCGAGCCCTGAGAAAAGCCATGCTTTAGGAGTAAGGGCCAGGACCTAGTTGGAGTAAGGGTCTCTCTAGGAGTAAAGGCAGACTGAAATTGACCCACTTTAACAAGAGTGACACCAAGCCTGACAAAGTCAACAGAGTCTAGTAATTTACCTGCCAGCAAACAAAACTCAACATCATTAAGGAGGCTTCTTATAATATATCATCCATAATGTTGAACATATGTATTTTTTAATTAGACATACAAAGAAGGAGGACCCAAGGGAAAATAGTAGACAATAGAAATGGGTATTGAAATAACACACGTGTTGGAACGGGCAGATAAGAAATTTAAAAAGCTATCATAAACATATTCAAGCACTTCTAGAAAAAGAAGAACATAGTAAACTGGTAGGGAAGAGCACAACAAAGAAATGAAAACAATAAAAAAAGAACCAAATGGAGGGGTGCCTGGGTGGCTCAGTCATTTAAGCATCCAACTTCGGCTCATGTCATGATCTCGTGGTTCATGAGTTCAAGCCCTGCATCAGGCTCTGTGCTGACAACTCGGCACCTGGAGACTGTTTTAGTTTCTATGTCTCTTTCTCTTTCTGTCCCTCCCCCATTTTTTTTCTCTCTCTCAAAAATAAATAGACATTAAAAAAAGAAGAACCAAACCGAAACATTAGAACCAAAGGAGAGGCTCTGAAATGAAAAATTAACTAGAAAGGCCTCATAGCAGATTGGACACTGCAGGAAAAAGGGTCAGTAAATTGAAGAGAATTAGCAGATATTGTACAGTCAGAAGAATGGAGAGAAGGATTGAAAGCAGGAGCAGAGTGTCCATGACAAGTGGGTAACAGGTGTGTAATTGGATTGGCAAAAGGGGAAAAGAGAGAGAGAAATTGGGAAAAAATAATACTTGAAAAAATCGTGGACATAGACCACCATCCTAAATTTGGTTTTAAAAGAGCAACCCACAGACCCAAGAAGTTCCCTGAATACCAAACAAGATCAATACAGATAGATAATAAATCACACCTCAGCACATGCTAGTCAACTACTGAACACTAGGGACAAAAAAATGTTGGAGGCAACAGGGAATGCACACATTACAAACAGGGGATGAGGTTACGAATACAGGTAACCTCATGAGAAACTCGCAGAGGTCAGAGGCCCTGGAATGGCCTTTATAAAGTGCCAGAAGAAGGGGGGTGAACCCATTCAACCCAGAATTCTATATCCAGAGAAATTATCCTTTAAAAATCATAGAAATTTGGATGTACAGGACTGAATTCAGGTTATCAAAAGCGTTAACTATATGGAAAAACGTAAACGACCATTCATTTTGTTGTTTTTAAGCTTTTCATTTTCACACCTTCAGTTTGATGATCTCTGGCTATGAATACGTTCATAGACTCACCACCCAAAACGAGATCTATTACATTTACCCTCCCTCCAGAAAGTGTCTTCGTGCCTCTTCGCAGCCGGTCCACCCCTCCCCACCTCTACACCAACCACTTTGTCATTTCTGTCGGCATAGATTAGTTTTGTTTGCTCTGGGATTTCACATTGACGAGCTGAGACGTTTTGTACTCTACCGTGTCCGGAGGCTTTGTTCCACATGAGAGATGTATCCGCATCACTGAGTAAATCGCTAGTGTCTTCCTTTTTGCTGTTTAGCGTGTTGTATTTGCATGAGCCTGCCACAGCTAATCCATCCATTTGTCTGCTAGGGGACATTTGGGTTGTGACTCTTTTGCTTTTATAAATAAGGCTGTCAGGAAGATCCTTGCATGACCTTTTGGTGTCATTCTCTGCAACAAACTCCTACATTATAAGTTACTGGGTCCTAGGACAGATGTGCATGCAACCTGAGGAGAAAGAGCCAGATGGTTCTCAAAATGCTTGTACCATTTTCCTCTACACTCAGTAGTGTCAGAGAGTTCCGATCCTTCCAGACCTGCCAACATTTGGTATTGTTAGTAATTCTGTTGTCGTTTGAGCCGTTGTTGTAGTCGGTGTGAAGAGTCTCTTGTTACGGTCTTAATTTCCATTTCCCCATCGCTAATGATGTTGAGCACTTTTTATGTGCTGATTGGTGATTGTCTTCCTTGAAGCATTGGCTGCCCATTATTTAGTGAGTTCGTTGTCTTTGTACTGACCAGCAGCCATCCCCTCCACCTGGGCACACGGGCTCGCTCAGGGCTACCACAGCCCTCCTGGCCCACCCCTCATTTGTGTCTGTGACCTGTCTTCTACATTGCAGCACTTACAGATCGACTCATGGTCGTCGCTGGTCTATAGTCATGAATAGGAAAAACAGAACACAAATCTATAAAGCTATAAATCATTTTAAAGTGCTGTTCTTTTTTTTAATGTTTATTTTTGACAGAGAGAGAGAGAGAGAGAGAGAGCATGAGCAGGGGAGGTGGAGAGAGAGGGGGAGACAGAATCTGAAGCAGGCTCCAGGCTCCGAGCTGTCAGCACAGAGCCCAATGCCGGGCTTGAACTCACAGACCACGAGATCATTAGCTGAGGCAAAGTCAGACGCTTAACCACCTGAGCCACCCAGGCGCCCCTAAAGTGTTATTCTTAAGATAATTTTGAATGCCTGCCTACTCTGCGTAAAAGTATTCTAGGTGTTTCATTCAGACATGCATAATCTGTAATCCGAGAGCCCAAAGAGTTTATATTCGGCTGGGAAAATGAGCGCGGCTGCAGATGATTGTAACACAGAGAAGCAAGTGGCTCTCTCCTTACAATATCCGTGTGTCCCCGATGCGATTCCAGGCTCTCTCCTTCCGACTCTCTGCGAGCTCCCAGGTGATCTCATTCACCCCCATTGCTTCAGCTACCGCCTAGCCTGCTCTCTCCCAGGTCCAGGTCCCGTCCCCAACCCCGGTCTCTCCGGAGGTCACCTCTTGGGGAACCACAGGCAGGCCCACTCTTCGTGGCCAATCACTTATAGCTCTACCCATCCCATACTCCTCACCTCAAAGCAAAACAAAACAAGATTCCTACTTCTCCTTCTGTATTTCTGATTTTGTTCAAGTACAAGCTAAGCTAAGGAGACACCCAAATGAATGGAATGAATCAGATCGAGGGATAGTTTTCTCTCATGTAACTGTCCAAAGACAGAGAGGCCCAGGGGTGCCCCTGCGTCCAGACAGCCCGCTCTACCAACCCCCAGACCCCTTCTCCCTGATGTTTGGAGCTGATGCACGAAGAACATCTCAGTCTGAGAGAACGTGAAATAGAGACAGTTGAGGGCAAACAGCTCCCTTCTAAGAATATGATCTAGACCTTGACATACTGCTTCCTCACACCCCTGGGCCCCGGCAGCCACATGGCCGAAAAACAGAGTTTCCTGCAAGGCAGCCATTTCAGTTTAAAAATTTTGGGAAGTACCATGAATAAAAGAAAGAAAAGGAGGACGGAGGATAGCTAGGTTCAACCATAGCTTTTGATCTCAGTTCTTGACAGCAGGTTCAGAGAGTTAACTAACACAGAAGGGCGTTGTCACCACCCCCTCCCCCGCTCCTCATACTTGAGAACCAGTGTCCCCAGATCCTCTTGATTCTGCTTTTCAAGTGCCTCCTCATTCGGATTGGATGCCTGTGGTGACCGAGTCTCTCCTTTCGCAAAGACCTCCTCACTAGCCCCTTGAGTCCCTTCCCACCCTAGACTCTGTCCTCTGTTCCTTCCCGGATGAAATCTGTCAGAAGCAGCAGCCGCCTTGGGCTGGAGGGTCTAGGTGGGGGGAAAATTACTTCTCCGCCCGTTCCTTCCATGCTGTTTGAATTTTCTTTCCTCATCTAGAAAATCAAAACCCTATGATAAAGTGGTAGCTTTATATCATTCACAGAATAAATAGAATTCGGACTTCTTAGCACGCATCCCGAGCTGTCTGCCTTCCCAGACACTGTCCCCTGTTCGCATCCCCATAGAACTTCCACCAGCTTCCCTCACCTCTTTCTGAACTGGTCTCTACCTTTCCTCAGCCGCCAGCCTCCCTGGGCTTACTGGGAGACTCGAGTCAGCTGTCACCACCACTCTCTGCCTCCATCACACACAGTGTCTAGCACAGTCACTTTGCTGTTGCTGATCATCCATCCATCTGTTTCTCCTTTCCCGTCACTAGAGCAGAGCTCCCCAAGGGGAGCGGCCATGATCAGTAGTTAAGGTTAGTTTCTGCATACCTTGTGCAACAGATTTTTTGTCTTCCACAAGCTTAAGGTCACATGGGGGATATTATTGGGAGAGATGGAGCTTACAAGAAAAACTCCTAAAAATACTTTTATAGTCACTAAATAAAATAGTACAGTGGATTAAATAAAGATACTGTTTACACCATTCTGCACATGTATATTAATTTCTATTTCCATCTCCTACTGGAGGCACTCTGGGCTCTTCCCTCTGACTCCCAGTGGGGGCTTGCAGACTATGCATGCATCTTCCGTAATCAAAACTGCCATTTACTGAATGCCTGTGAAATGTCCAGGAGTGCAAATACCTGATTTCTGATTCTCAAAATAAGCCTGCAAAGTAGGTCATATTATGCTTCTCTTACAGATGAGAATACTGAGGCTCAGAGAAAAAAGCGTGGACTTGCCTAGGGTTATATGTTACGCAGCAGCGATTTGAACTGGGGTCCACACACTCCAAACCCATGCCTGCTTTTCCCACAAGTGTTCTGGCTCAAATAGTATTGGTTCCCCAGGCCAGGACTGGACTTGTTGCTTGCCCCCTCACTTGGGGACAGTCCTGACACAGGCGTCAGCTCCTGGGTCTTACCGCCCAGCTCCCTGCCCCTCACCAGTGGGGCATTCAGTGGTTAGGTCTGAGTATAATTTTCTTGGATTTATTCTTCCCATCAAAGCTTCAGTGCAGAGCCTCTATTTTTGCTAAGCCATACACCTCATTTCCCTTTTCTATCCCCAAACCCTGTGTCTTCTGCAGCTGTTCCCAGCAGGGGTGAGCTCACCAAGGGTTTCCCCTGCCATGCTGATATGGTGTCATGGCGGACATGGGAGCACGAGGGATCAGAAGGGGCTAGACGGAGGCACGTGGTGCCTGGGAAAGGCTAGAAGTGTGGGACTCCTTCTTGACATTCACTCAGCATTTATTGAGTCAGATCAGGGGATAAACTGATTTTTTCTTAATAAGAAAGGTTCACGAAAACATTCATCATACTAAATGTGATTCCACTGCTTTTTCTTCAAGTCAACAATCAGGAAAAAAATGAGAACAGTGTTTCCTACTTGACTATAAAATTATTCTCTTCCACGATGCTCTAACTCAATTGCTTTTTAGGGGACATTTTAAAGCACTTTAACGTCTAGGTGGCTCAGTCGGTTAAGCATTGGACTCTTGATTTCTGCTCAGGTCATGATCTCACGGGTTTGTGAGTTCGAGCCCCATATCAAGCTCTGCACTGACAGGGTGGAGCTTTCTTGGGATTCTCTCTCTTTCTCTCTCTGCCCCTCCCCCATTCACACTGTCTCTGACTCTCTCAAATAAACTTAAAAAAATTTTTTTTGTAAAGCACTTTTTTTTTTTAATGTTCTATCCTGTTACTGTTTTTTAAATATAATTTATTGTCAAATTGGCTGGCATACAGTGTGTAAACTGTGCTCTTGGTTTTGAGGGTAGATTCCCATGATTCATTGCTTACAACACCCAGGGCTCTCCCAGCAAGTGCCCTCCTCAATGCCCATCACCCATTTTCCCCCTCTCCCCTACCCCTCCATTAACCCTCAGTTTGTTTTTAAGAGTCTCTTATGGCTTGCCTCCCTCCCTCTCTGTTTGTAACTTTTTTTTCCCCTTACTTTCTCCCATGATCTTCTGTTAAGTTTCTTAAGATACACATATGAATGAAAACATATGATATCTGTCTTTCTCTTATTGACTTATTTCACTTAGCATAATACCCTCCTGTTCCATCCATGTTACTACGAATGGCCAGATTTCATTCTTTCTCATTGCCATTGTATAGATAAACCACATCTTCTTGATCCACTCATCAGGTGATGGACATTTAGGCTCTTTCCATGATTTGGCTATTGTTGACATTGCTGCTATAATCATTGGGGTACATGTGCTCCTATGCATCAGCATTTCTGTCTCTCTTGGGTAAATCCCCAGCAATGCTATTGCTGGGTCATAAGGGAGTTCTATGGATAGTTTTTTGAGGAACCTCCACACTGTTTTCCAGAGCGGCTGCACCAGTTTGCATTCCCATCAACAGTAAAGCACTTAGATAATAAATCATTTAATCTCAGTAAGTAACTTCAGTTTACACACACACACACACACACACACACACACACACACACACACAGCCTACACATATCCAGACATAAAGACACAAAAATACATTCAGCAGAGACCTGTGGGAATGACAATGGTTTTCCCTTCGCCGCCATCACTGTTTGTTTTGGGAAGAGTGGGACAATTGCACTCGGCCACGTTTGCAAGGAGTTATGTGTAGGTCCCTGAGCTCACCAGACTGGCAGTCAGACACAGCCAGCAGGCAGAAATCACTCCAGTTATTTTGCCAGTGAGAGTTTAACATAAAGGACTGATAGACAACCGAAAAGGTAAAACAAGAATTCTGCGGTGGCACGGAGGTAGAAGCTGTGGGAAAAGCTGCAAGTATTCAGGTTAAAATGATTAAAACTTAGAGGCTTGGATAAGACACTTCCTGGAGCTCAGTCTCAGACCTCTTATAGGGGCCACTGGTCTCTGAGTTGGAGGAGGACCTCCTGGGCTGAGATCCAGACCAAAGAGAAAGGGCCAAATACCTGGGGAGGAGCTACGGGAAGAGGTTTCTGTGCATGGGGAACTGCCAGGACCTTGCTACATAAACGGCGGTCCCTAGACCAGCGGCATCCTGGTGCTTGTTTGGACAGACAAGCTGGTGGCTTGTTTGAAATGCAAACTCTCAAACCCCACCCCATCCTCTGAGTCAGTGTATGATTTTAACAAGACCCTCGGATGATTAATGTTAAAGTTTAATACAGAAGCACTGTATTAAGCATGTTGTGGTTCTCAATGTGAAGTGCTTGGACCAGCAGGGTCTGTATCACCTGGGACCCTATTCGAGATGCAGAGTCTCAGGACCCACCCCAGCCCCACTAAATCACGTGCCCTGCATGCAATGCTGGTGGTCACTGGCTTAGGGCATGATCACATTGACATTGCCACAAATTTGGACTGATTGGTTCTGCTGCTCAGGTTCCTCTTCTGTAAAATGGGATCACCAAGGAGGAATCTCGCCCACTTCGTAGAGATTTTGTGAAGTTCAGTAACCCTTCCCATGTAGGGTGCCCTGCAGCACCTCAGCCCACGTGGAGGGCCCCCCATACCTGTGAGCTGTGACGCCATCAACAGTGACTGTCTGAGGCCCCCCTCTTTTCAGGTGTGCTTTTCCTTCCTTTCTGCCCAAGACCTTTTTCTGAAAAACTGGAAGAGAAAGAAATTTTTGCATCTTCTGGTATCTAGTGTGATAGGAACCTCCTGTTGCTTTTCTTGTGATTATATTTTTTAAATGTTTTTGAGAGAGAGTGTGCGAGCAGGGGGAGGGGCAGAGAGAGATGGGGGCCAGAGGATCTGAAATGGGCTCTGTCTTTCCTGTCAGCACAGAGCCCGAGGTGGGGCTTGAACTCACAAACCGTGAGATCATGACCTGAGCCGATGTCAGATGCTTAACGACTGAGCCACCCAGGCACCCCTCTGTGCTTATATATTTAAAAACAGACATATTACCAGCCAGTAACAAAAGGGGACTCTTGTCTTCTTGGGAATTCTAATGAAGATCACTTTCACACAGACCTTTGCATGATAGGCCTACCTTTGTCCACTCTTGTGTGTATTACGCAATCTCATACCATCTCGGGCTTTGGCTTGGACTTAAGCAGTCATTCTCCAGCCTCTTATGAGACACAGAACAGTGGCCCCTGGCCCTTATCTGATAACTGTGTCCTCAGACAATATGTACTTTTAGATGTGCAGCAAACCAAAACAGTAATAAACTCCAAGAAAATAGTATTTAGCTAGGGTAGCAGTTACCTTCTACACCCTCACTGAGTACCCAAGTCTTCCTTCCGTAGTCAAGTTGGGCCCCCTCCATTAGATATGTACATGTAACGTGCATTTTTTTTATGCTTTGTCCTAGCCTAACATTCATGAAGGGTGGGAAAATTCCCATTTGTAATATTGCAATGATTCTGTGACCCCTCCCCCCTCAAAAACAGTAGTGGCTAGTGTTTAGCCAGGGATTAATAGAGACCAGGCACGATGCTAAGCACCTACTCTGAATTAGCCCATTGAAACCTCACACTAACACTACTAGGTCATCTCTGTGTGATCCTCATTTTACAGATGAGGAAACTGAGGCTTAATGGGGTTAATCCCCTGCACATGAGCAAGAAGCTCAAGCACAAGTCTGGTGGACACTACAGCCCATGTTCTTGCCACAGCACTTGGAGCAGGTCTTTAACTCAGTGCTAATGGGTTAATCCCATGGATTAACCAAGAATGACTGAGCCTTTTCTGTGAAAAAACTGAGGAGTTTCCTTAACTACAAATATGTCATAACCTGCCTTAAGAGCTACAAGATGGAATCTAATATGAATCTCCAGTTGCCCCCCTACTGCTACCTGTAGTCTTATTGGTCCCTGAATCCAGCCGGAATCCTGCTGACCCAATGCTAAGCCCCACACTGTCCATCCCGTACCAGTGTGCGTGAGGACTCCTGTCTCCTCCAAGGTCCCACCAGTGCTCTCTGAGTTTGAATTTGCTCTGAGTCACTTTAAGCATCACCTACATCTAGCAGATGCATCCCACTGAGGCCTGTTGGGTATAGTAGTCACCACATGGGCTGCTACGTCCTGACTTGCTCCTTATGTATTACCAGAGAGAGTAACCCCTTCGTAGCCTGTCATCAAGGACTCTTCTGTCTTTCTCTAATAGGAGGGACTGTGCCCATGCACAAGGGTTTTCCACAGTCTCTGAGCAGCAGAGGGGGGCAGGGCAAGAAGCCAAGACAAAAATATCTCCCTTCACATCACATTGTCCAGCAACACTGTTGTCTAGGTATTTTCTGCATTATGCTATGAAATGCCATCTGAGTTGCAGGTGTCTCTTTTTATGCATTTTATACCTGCAGTCAGGTAGTCTACCCTTAAAACTGTAACCTTTTCATGGTACTGTTTGGCCCTTTTCTGGAATTGCACACCCAGCCCCTATTTCCTGCTCCGAGAAGGGGTCAGTGTAATTCATCATCTGATCATAAGTAGATTTTATTTTATTTTCTCTACCTTGCTGTTCTTTCCATCCTCATATTCTAAAGCTCATCGATCACTCCTCCTTTACCTGACCAGCTCATGAAACCAGACCCACCCCCCCACACTGATCCCTTAGTCCACCTTTCAGCCTTCAGCCCCAATGCAGGCATCTTGGTCTCGACTGGCTGCTCCAGCACCACACTGTGAACAAAGCATGCACTCGTAGATCTTCAGTACTGAGAGTTTTTACTTTATTGGTAGTCCTGACGCCAGTTCTGTACCCATCCAGCAGTTGTGTGCTCAGAGAGAGGAGTGCCACCAAGGATGACCTCTTGCCTCCGCCATGCTGTCAGGTGCTCTGTGGATTCCAGACAGTGCTCCTTATAGGAATCTCCCAAGATCTTGTTGACATACAGTCTCTGACTCAGTCGGTCTGAGCGGGACCTGGGCTCCTGCGTCTCTAACAAGCCCCAAGTGAATGGACCACACTCTGAGCAGGAAGGCCTCAGCACAACTGCCCAGTGAAGCCAGCCTCAATCCGGCCAGACGCCATGCTGGGCACCTCATACACGGAAACACACGCTGAGCCCTGGCTCTGCTCTGCGAGGTAGAGTTGTCTTTGTCTTTTAGTTGAAGGTCACCTCTCCGAATGTTCCCTCAGTTTTGGTGACTCTGTAAATCAGAACAGTCTGCATGTTGGCAGGAAGCCACCACCACGGATGGAAGGATTCCCCTGGAAGTGTGAGGAGGCTGTCCTCCTCCAGACGTGTCCCAGGGGACATTGCTACTAATTCTGCAGGGCTCACGCCTGCGGGGCGGCACAAACCTGCCAGCCAGGATAACCCTGAGTCTGGAGGTGAGAGGCCCAGCAGGGGGGTGACTTCTGATGCCACCTTCTCATTGGCTGACTGACCCTGCCGGAAGGCCTGGCGTGAAAAAACACGTGTTTATGGAAAGCCTCCTGGTGTTGTGCTAAGCGGTGTAGGATTTCATCGAATAAGGCAGTGGGTCTGGCCAGGGCGTCAAGCGATGTGCAATTGCAGATCGCCTAAAAACTTTGCTACTTCCCGTGTCTGGGCCTAACAAGTAGTGGGTAGGAAGAATTTGAGGTGGTCTGTTTTGTTCTCTGGAACTGATTTCATGGATTTGGTAGTAATGGAGAGAGGCTGAAGTGAGTTAATAGGGAAATGCACATCTTTGAAAACATTAGCTCCTAAAGAGTTAAACTGCTAATCCTCCATTCCTGTAAAAAATTAAAAGCGATAAACCCGTGGACCAAAAATAATCATAGGTCTGGGGAAACCTCAGAGGGCTACCTCCCAAATCCTGTGGAGAACATAGGATACACAAGGCATGCCTGCATTTGACAACCTGGAGGAAGGAAGGACTATATTTAAACCTCTTACCACCAAATGCATTAAAACGTATTATCTTGCAGTCGACTGGTCTCCATACCCACCAAGGAGCAAGTAAGGGGGACAGGGCCACCCAAATTCAGGGACAGGGGCTTGAAGCCAGCAATGTGCTATGGTATAGGCCACTCCATGCCATGGAGCTTCTTAAATGATAGGGTCCTGGGAATTCGTTTTCTAGAACTCTCCATAGGGCAAAGTCTCCACAGGGAACAGCAGTTCAGAACTTCAGCTTATGCTCTATTTAAATATCTTTCAGGATGTTATCAAAAGCTCCTTAAGCTCCTTCTAAATGGGAGGTTCAACACGGAGAGGATGTTACTTGTACCAATTATGTAACGAGTCCTAATCTAAGGTAAAATTAAAGGGTCGTCTCTTCAATGCCATTTTGCAAGGAGAAAAAAAATTAAAAGCAGTCAATACTCACGGCAACCCCACGAAGCCATGCTCTGTCCTGTCCGAAGCCCGGGCCTTCAGGATGGTCCCTAGGGAACCTGTTAGAGGAGCATGTGCCGTGGAAATGCCTTCTGAGCTCCACAAGCCCAAATTAACCAGGAGGCAAGGAGGAAGCCTGCACAAACCATTTTCCCATCAAGCCATTTCCTGCCTCGGGGCAGTGATGTTATTAGTCCTCCTGTGGACCACATTGTTTAGCTCTTCAAACCTTGTGATTGTAACCAACCTCTTAATTCCATTTCCTCTTTTGCCTCCATAATCAGTCTTGTATTTCTCTCCTCTCAGACCAAGCTTCCTTATAACCATTGCACGCATACCCACACGCACCATCAGCCCTTAAACATTTGTTGAAATGCTCGTCCTTTGTCTTAAAAAACACATAAAAATGACAGCAAGTGTTTATTGCTGTGAAGGAACCTTACTAGTTGGGATTGTTCTATTTTTTTTCCTTATATTTTTTTGTCTTTTTAACATGTAAGGCCCAAGAGCGGCCCCAGTGTCATGGGAGAGATTCCCCTGCATTGAATCTGACTGTCCTGCTCTACCTGGGCCTGTGCCGCTCGGACAGGTGATTTCACCCCTCGGAGCCTCTGTCTCCTCTTCTATAAAATCAGAGCAAAAATGCCTGTTTTGCCCAGCTTTGAAATTTGCTGGGAAGATTAAACAAGGTAGTATCTGTGTTAGAGAACTTTATAATGAAAACACATATCAATATCACTATTCATGTCCCAGGTCATGAGGTGACTCATTTGTGTACATTTTCTCTGCAGGTGAAACTGACCTCTTTAGGGGACCGTTTTGAGGGGGAGGTTGTCATTACAAAAATGATCTACTCTTCCCTGTTGTCTTCAAGGGAAGATTCTTCTTGATGACTTCGCCGCCATTACAACATCCTCAGCATTCTAGAAGGCTAGGACAGGAAGAGGGCTTAGCACTCAGAGTGCCTGCAGTACTCAGTCTGCTAGGCATGCTGCAGGAAAACACCACGGACCTGGGGACTTAGACAACAGAAACTTACTTTCTCACACTTCTGGAGACTGGAAGTCAAGAGCAGGGGACCATGGGGCTGCTTTCTGCCGAGGCCTCTCTCCTTCTCCCTGTGTCCTCTCATAGCCTCTGAGCATGCATCACCTGTGTCTCTTCCTTGTATGAAATATATTTTTTAAGTTTTAATTTATTTATTTTGAGAGAGAAATAGAGAGCAAATGTGAGCACAGGAGGGGCAGAGAGAGAGGGAGAGAGAATCCCAAGCAGGTTCTATGCTGTCAGCACAGAGCCCGATGTGGAGCTTGATCCCACGAGCCGTGAGGTCATGACCGGAGTTGACATCAAGAGTCGGACACTTAACCAACTGAGCCACCCAGGTGCCCTCTTTTCTTTTTCTTATAAGGACAGTGGTCCCATTGGCTTAGGGCCCACTGTAATGGCCCCATTTTAACTTAATCAACTCTTCAAGGCCTCTATCTGCAAAAACAGTTACATCCTGAGGTACTGGGGGTTAAGATTTCAACATACGATTTTGGGGTCAGGGGCCCAATTCGGCCCAGAACAGTGCCCATTCTCCTCATTTTACAGATGAGACTATTGAGACCCAGAGAGGCTGATTTGAGATCCTAAAACTCCCACAGCCGGTGTCAGTAGAGCCTGGAGCAGAGGCCCGCCTGGAGACCAGTGCTGTCCCCTCACCTGGCACCTCGCGGGCTGCCTGCTGCCTCTGTCCTCTCTCCCCCGCACACCCCCCCACTCGTATCTCCCCCACCTCCCGCAGCCCTCATCATTGTCCTCTTCTGTTATGTAGAAACTCTACTATTCAGGATTCAGGGTACGGGAAGGGTTATTCAATATCAGTCCTGTGCAAATGCATCTTTAGAACATAATGACCTCTGCTGGGGAACCTTGAAGCCTCCTATACATAGTCATCCAGTTTGGGGGCTGTGTTCCCAAAGTTTGACCCAGAGCTAAGTAAAATGTTCGTACACTTTAAACACACATGGAGAAGGAACCTTCCTGTGCCTGTGACACAGCAGTCAAAACTCCTAACATCTGGAAAATGCTCTTGATCTCATTAGGGCCAGGTCTTGCGTATTCTTCCAGAAACGGTTTACACACCCGCAGGGAGAAAGCCACACCTGTCAAACTGCTCCGGCTTCGCTGGGAGAGACTTCATAACTAGAGCCTATCCTGAGGTCTCAGGCTTTTAACACCTCAACTCTTGGATAAAATAGACCACAGCACAGGAACCAGTGTTGCGCAGAGTATCATCGTGAATCATTAAATGGGCTTGTCAAAGTTCAGGAGTCCTGAGTTTTTAATTTTTCAACAGCATCCAGGAGAGCCCTGCCCGAGTACCGTGTACCAGAGGAGAATTCCCCCATAGCATCTGTGAGCTGTGGGCCCTCCTGTGCATATAAATTCAGGTGGGAGTTCAGGAGAGGTTTGTTCAATGCCTAATTCGTGGCATTCCTCCCCAGTGGAACTCCTCCTTCTGTGTCCCGTCTCCTTAAATGACCCCCCCCGCCGCCCCGCCATTACTCAGGCCAGCAGCCTGAACCACACTTCCTGACTTCCCTCCGCTCCCTGCCTTCTCCAGTCGCATCAAGGTGGCTTTGCTTCCCCAATACAGCACTCATCCATCTGCTCCTCAGCCTATGATAGCCTTGGCCCCAGGCACCTGAATTTCACCTGGGCTCCAAATACACCCTCCTCACGGCTGTTCTTGCCCCTCTTCTAGCTTCCTGCAGTCTGTTCTCCATGCAGCCGCCAGAGGGACCTTGTAAAAGCTAACTTCCCTCTTGCTATCCTGGTGTGGTGCTGTCTGGACTTCCCACTGTTCCGGAGAGTTAACCCTAATCCTCCCCAGGGACCACCGGCCCTACGTGATCTGACCCTGCCTATCTCTTGAACTTCACCTTGCTCCACTCTCTGGGTCGCAAACACTCAGACCCCATGGCAGTCTGTTTCTTCTGTCTCTGAAACGTTCCAGGCTCAGGACCCTTGTGCTGGTGGTCCCTTCTGCATGAGACTCCCTCTGTCCAGCTCTCCTTGCCCCTCCGCTTTCCCGTCCTTCTCTGCTCTTCAGATGCCGTCTTCCCAAAGGGACCTCCCTTGTCTGTCCCAGCTCAGACTAACCTGCCCTTCCCCTGGTCCTTTGCCAGCACGTCCCTTCTCTTACTTCTTCGCAGCTCTTGAAAGAAAGCTTTGGCTATCTAAAATTCTGCTGTTGAAAAGTTATGCTCATTTGTTTGCCCCCCATGAGGGGGTGTCTTGTCCACACTGTGGCTGGGACTGGGTGTGGCAAACGCCAGGTGCTCGTTAAGTTCAGTGACTGTCTCTTGACTGGACCTGCCTGTGGATAGGATTCTGGCCCACTGGTGAGGGGCACAGACAGGGAAAGAGACGTACTGCAGTTCAAACAGTGAGTGCCTGCGGAGGGCAATGCAGGGGCTGGCCTTTAACAGCCCTGGGGCGGCCCCTCTGGAGGGACGGCGCAAATGGGGAGGCCCCGCAGGCTCCGGCGCCTGCTCTTTGTGGCCTAGCCCACTCCACGGTGGCCTTGGATCCAGTAGTTCCCCTTTATCAGTCCTGCCCCCAGTCCCTGCAAAGGGATTTCAGGCTCCTACCAGAGCCTATCCGGGTGGGACAGGGGGCATCAAGCTCCTGGGAGGTACTTGACTGTGCAAGCTCCCATCTTGTCCCCAGGCCCTGGAGATGCTGCCTGAACCTGCAAAGGTGACAGGAGACCAGGGACTCTCTCCCTTGACTGGTTCTCTCTCATTTCCGCTCAGTACCTGAATGTTTCGTAATCCGTTTCCAGCCCCTCCTTTTCTCTCTACTTGACATTTTCCTCAAAAGGAAGATCCTAAAGAGAAATGAGGTTAGGGCTGTAGAGGACAGTGTGGCCAATCCCAGGCAGCGTGTTTGCGGATGGACCCTGTTTGCCTCCTGCTTGTCACTGTGATGTGACAAGTGTGGACTAAGTCAATCTCCACCAGAGAGCATTTTTTCAGGCGTTATAGCTCCCCCTGGTGGGCACTTGTTTATTACTGAATCACTGCCTTAAAAAACAAACAAAAAACTTCCCAGCATAAGATGCTCGTAAACCCCATGTAATTCCACTCCTGGGGATTTATCCTAATGGAAAAAATCAAAATAATATATGCGTGACATTAACCAAATTTCCAGCAATAAGAGCATATAAATTATGGTACATCAACATGAGACTCTATGGCAGCCATAAAAACATTGAGCACAAAGACTTGGAAAATTCCACATAGAATATGAAGAATGTTAAGAATTGCAAAAGCTATGTAGCAATCATGCAATTGGAAATTTCGTCTTTTTTTGTGTAGCAAGAGTCTGGGTGATTTTTAAATTTTTTCTTTGAAAGTTACATACTAACTTGAAAGTCAATTACCCCCCACCTTCTGCATAACTGTGGAATCTCTCTCCATCTGTATATAACGATAGTGACTCTGTTAGTTTCCTAGACAGTTACCAAGTCCTGTAGGCTGGGCGGCTGCAGCAACAGAGATCAGTTTCCTCACAGCCTTGGAAGCCAGCAGTCCAAGATCAAGGTGTTGAAAGAGTTGGTTTCTCCTGGGTCCTCACTCCTCTTGGCTTTTACAGATGGGTACCTTCTCTCTGTCACATCATCCTCCTTCCATAGGTATCTGTGTCCTTTGAAGACGCCAGTCATGTTAGGTTAGTGCCACCCCTAATGATGTCATTTTAACTGAATTGCCTCTCTAAGAAATCCTGTCTCCAAACATGGCCACAGCCTGGGGTCCTGGAGGTTAACACCTCAACATATGAGTTCAGTGACTATTATAATAATCTATAATTTAGATAGAGCATTGCTTCTTTATATTTAGATGGTTTTATAATTGTTCTAGCGAGAGCACTCCCTATGATGCAAAAGGCAGTTTCCTATTTTCCCAGTGCCGGGTTTGCTACCTCTTTGGCAAAACAATAAAAGCTATTATGATTCAAATGACATCTGGGGCAATTATTTAAAGAAAATTGATCTTGGGGCGGCTGCATGCTTCAGTCAGTTAAGCGTCCGACTCTTGATTTACACTCAGGTCATGATCGCACAGTCATGGGATCAAGCCCCGCTTAGGCACCATGCTTAAGATTTTCTCCTTCCCTCTCCTCCCCTACTCACCCGAGCGCACACACTCTCTCTCTCAAAAAAATTAAAATAAAAACTGGTCTTATTCACTGAGTTCTTCCCCTCTAGGTTGATTTATGAACTGTGGTTAAGATGATGCTTGTTTTACAAATGGTTCCACAACAGTCTTACTCTGCCGGTGTCCCAGGGATCACGATATATTCATGCGTTACACTCATAGGTTGACAGATCGGTATCTTTGTATTAGATATGTCTGAGGATGTGCTAAATGCAGCTTTAATAATATTATATAGTATTATATTATGGTGTATACGTACACACCGTTATATATATTCAGTACAAACATATATACATATGTTCAATTATTTAAAACTGCCCAAGAGACCCTAATCCTGCCTTTGCTTTTCAAACTACTGCTTTATGAAGTACAAGCATCATTTTTTCTTGGCCAATCAAAATCCTATATTTTTTAAATTATTTTCTTATCCTCCTAAGTTCTGTAGATTGGTTATTACAGTGTTGGCCTCTCACTGTAAAGTACTAAATGATTTCGGGTGAATAGAAGGGAAGAATGAATGAAAGTGAAACTCCAGATATGGTCTCCGGTCACTAAATGCACCTGCATTCATCTCTGTCTGCAGATTGCCCCAATAGGTACATTTGTGAAGATTTACCAGAAGAAAGAGGATATTGATTTCTTTAGGGACTCTGTTACTGGAGCTGTCTCCCATGGGCCCCAGTTGCTCTTCCTAGTAAATATCTTCCGCAAGCTGGGGGCTTACACCACAGGGACCGGGAAGAACATAAGTATCACCTCTTGTATGTGGTAACAACTGGGAATTTGGGAATTGGAGCTGTCTGTAGGAAAAACAAAAGATTACTTTGCCACTTTATAGACAGCAAAACGGAGGCCTTCACAGCTCATGATTTATTTAAGGTAACAGTGCAGGTCAGGGCCAGCCTGGGGATGAAAACCAATCATTTCTGAGCCCCCCAGATAGATTACCAGGCCCATGAATCATCCCGCCACTAATATAAATAAAATAGCAAGTGAGATCGAAGAGTCTTGTCAGTTCTGACCACTGGATACCATAACCTTTTCAAACACTGTCTTTTCTTTAATTATAATAATTTTTTAGGGGCACTTGGGTGGCTCAGTCGGTTAGGCTGCCAACTTCAGCTCAGGTCATGATTTGTGGGTTCGAGCCCCACGTCGAGCTCTGTGCTGACAGCTCAGAGCCTGGATCTTGCTTTGGATTCTGTGTCTCCCTCTCTCTCTCTCTGCCCCTCCCCTGCTCAAACTCTGCCTCTCTCTCTCTCAAAAATAAACATTAAAAAATATATAATAATTTTTATTTTTTTAACTCTTAAAATATGCAAATAATAAGGTTCTTATTAAATGCATATTGGGCAGTGAGTCCTATAGTTAAGCATACAACCTCCTGAGGGAAGTGAGGTGGAAATAGACATTTTAATTACAAGTAGAATTACACTGTCACACAGTGACATCTTGCCTTTTTTTGTTTGTTTAACGACTTGTTACAGGTACCTTCCATCATGGCACACAAAGATTTACCTTATCTTTCTCACTGTATATAGGATTTTTCCTATATGTGTATTGGGTTTATCACTGACTTAAGGAGCCCACACTACTTCCCAAGGCAAATCACGTGGTAGTAGTCATCTTTGATCAACTTCTTTTCTGCTCTTGTGAAATTGTTGCTCAAAGATATGCTCCATTTAATTTTATTCCAGCGTAACTAACTTGTTTTTGTTTCTTTTTAATTTTTTTTAAGTTTATTTCTTTTGAGAGAGAGAAAGAGAGTGCAAGTGGGGGAGGCACAGAGAAAAAGGAAGGGAGCAAGAATCTCAAGCAAGCCCTGCACTGTCAACACAGAGCCAGACATGGGGCTCGAACTCACGAACTGTGAGATCAAGGATCAAATGTGGTGGGAGGGAAAGCACTTTGGAAACCGCAAAGCTCTTCACAAGCAAGAGCATCTTGCCCTGGGTGTTGGCGTTAACCTTGGTGACCTGCCCGGTGGGTATGGAAAACCCGCGGGTTCGACCCTTTAGGTGCCTCCTAACCAGTTGTTACAAAGCCGTTATTCTCCCCTTCCACGACAGCCTTCAATGCAGCCAAGTGTGAGAAACTACAGAAGGAGAAGGAGGAGCTGGAGCGGAGGTTCGAGGAGCAGGTGCGCGAGCTGGGCGGGCAGCAGCAGGTGCAGCTCCGGGCCCTGGAGGAGAGGCTGCAGGCACAGTTCCAGGCCGAGGCGGTGCGCCTGCAGGAGGGCCACCACGCCCAGCTGCTGCGGATCCGGTGTCAGCACCAGGAGCAGGTCAGTCTTGGT
>NC_043703.1:70155675-70156952 GCF_006229205.1 Suricata suricatta | reverse complement strand
CTTCCTGCCGTCCCCTCCCTTCCACTCCTCCGGCCACCCTTCTTCCCAGGCAGGCTCCTACCTGGGTGCTTTTGCATTTGCTGTGCCCTCTGCCTGGAGTGCTCTCCCTCTGGACCTTCCATGGTTCCCTCTTTCCTCTCATCCAGATTTTTCTCCCCGCGCTTTCCCGGTGAGGTGAGGCCTGTCCTTATCTAAAATTACAGCCCCTCCCCCACCACCCACGCACTCTTCCTGTCCCCTCCCTGCTCTGGGGTTCCGTCAGCGCTTCCGGCTGTCGAACATATTAATTTTCCTTGGGCCTTCTCTTTCTCATGTGCGTATTCCACGAGGGCAGCGATAATAGGGAAACACGCATCCAGCCCTTGAGATGCGCCAGGGACTGCTCTCAACTCTCTCTCTGTATAACTCGTTCACTCCTCAGACAACCCTACGAGGTGGGTACCATTATCGCCCCCATCTTATGGGTGAGAAAACTGAGACCCTGCGGTCACAGAGCTGGCCGTGGGAAAGCCAGGGTGGAAGGGGTCTGGCTGCAAAGTGCGTGCCCCCCAGGCTTCCTAATTAGCGGTAGATGCCTGCCTGACCTCGCGTGCCCTCGCGTGCACCTGCTGAGTGAAGGCACGAGCCCCGCTGGCTAACCTCAGCCCAGCAGTCTTATCGGAGCAGGTGATGCACCCCCGGGGGCAACTGGAGAGGATTCCCAGGGTCGTGCTCCCCCCAGGCCCTGCCCCTCCACGACCACCTTTCATGCAGCGAGACAGCGGTCAGCTGAGCTTCTGGGAGTACCAGCGTAGCTCCTTTCTTTGCTCCCCTTTCCAAGTCCCCAAGGCTCTAATGCCCCATGCCCACCTCCTAACAGGTGTGTTATTTCACGTCATCTGCTTGCGATGTCCCTGAAGTAAACTGGCATTTGCGAAGAGCGCCCTTTAGATCTCAGGCAAGTGCTGAGTGGCCCTTGATCATCCCCAGTGTTCAGGGTCATGAACATTGCTGCCCTCCTCGGACTGCTTCCAAATAACCATCCTGGACGGTGGTGGTCCCCAGGGGCTTGGGAACTCAGGGGCACAAGAACCAAGTCAGAGTAGTGATGAGGACTGTTGTCGTCATTTATTATTAATTTTTTATGCTTTTTATTTATTTTTGAGAGACAGTACGATCAGGGGAGGGTCAGAGAGAGAGGGAGACACAGAACCTGAAGCAGGCTCCAGGCTTTGAGCTGTCAGCACAGAGCCCGACCCAGGGCTCGAACCCACAAACCATGAGATCATGACCTGAGC
>NC_043703.1:70130270-70155575 GCF_006229205.1 Suricata suricatta | reverse complement strand
AGGGGAGCCAGCGCCGCCTTAGCTTGAAGTCCACCTCCGTAGGTGAGCGTTCTGCGAAGTTCACTCTCCGGCCTCGCTCTCCCTTCCTGCCTCATCTCTCCCTTCCTGCCGTCCCCTCCCTTCCACTCCTCCGGCCACCCTTCTTCCCAGGCAGGCTCCTACCTGGGTGCTTTTGCATTTGCTGTGCCCTCTGCCTGGAATGCTCCCCCTCTGGACCTTCCATGGTTCCCTCTTTCCTCTCATCCAGATTTTTCTCCCTGCGCTTTCCAGGTGAGGTGAGGCCTGTCCTTATGTAAAATTACAGCCCCTCCCCCACCACCCACGCACTCTTCCTGTCCCCTCCCTGCTCTGGGGTTCCGTCAGCGCCTCCGGCTGTCGAACATATTAATTTTCCTTGGGCCTTCTCTTTCTCATGTGCGTATTCCACGAGGGCAGCGATAATAGGGAAACACACATCCAGCCCTTGAGATGCGCCAGGGACTGCTCTCAACTCTCTCTCTGTATAACTCGTTCACTCCTCACGACAACCCTACGAGGTGGGTACCATTATCGCCCCCATCTTATGGGTGAGAAAACTGAGACCCTGCGGTCACAGAGTTGGCCGTGGAAAAGCCAGGGTGGAAGGGGTCTGGCTGCAAAGCGCGTGCCCCCCAGGCTTACTAATTACCTGCCTGACCTCGCGTGCCCTTGCGTGCACCTGCTGAGTGAAGGCACGAGCCCCGCTGGCTAACCTCAGCCCAGCAGTCTTATCGGAGCAGGCGATGCACACCCAGGGGCAACTGGAGAGGATTCCCAGGGTCATGCTCCCCCCAGGCTCTGCCCCTCCACGACCACCTTTCATGCAGCAAGACAGCGGTCAGCTGAGCTTCTGGGAGTACCAGCGTGGCTCCTTTCTTTGCTCCCCTTTCCAAGTCCCCAAGGCTCTAATGCCCCAATGCCCACCTCCTAACAGGTGTGTTATTTCACGTTGTCTGCTTGCGATGTCCCTGAAGTAAACTGGCATTTGCGAAGAGCGCCCTTTAGATCTCAGGCAAGTGCTGAGTGGCCCTTGATCATCCCCAGTGTTCAGGGTCACGAACATTGCTGCCCTCCTCGGACTGCTTCCAAATAACCATCCTGGACGGTGGTGGTCCCCAGGGGCTTGGGAACTCAGGGGCACAAGAACCAAGTCAGAGTAGTGATGAGGACTGTTGTCCTCATTTATTATTAATTTTTTATGCTTTTTATTTATTTTTGAGAGACAGTACGATCAGGGGAGGGTCAGAGAGAGAGGGAGACACAGAACCTGAAGCAGGCTCCAGGCTCTGAGCTAGCTGTCAGCACAGAGCCCGACCCAGGGCTCGAACCCACAAACCATGAGATCATGACCTGAGCCGAAGCCGGACGCTTAACCAACTGAGCCACCCAGGAACCCCTGTTGTCATTTAAAACCTCCTGTTGGCCAGCACTTTATTCAGCTTCTCAGGCTAACATTCTCCTTTTCGAGAGGCCGGTGGAAACCAAACCCACCTGCCTGCCTGAAGTGCTGTGGCCTTGAGATCAGGAAACAGAATAGCTTACAGCTGGAGTTACCTGCTGCTGCTAAGATTAGAAACTGACCCCAGCATCTTGCCTGCTAAGCTTGGAGAGCAGAGCATGGACGCTTGCGCCTGCTGCTGTCTGTGGCTTTCCCCAGCCCCTGGCCCCTCAGCACATCGCAGACGTGCACAGATGCCAGCTTGTCCTGTCCCCCTGTGGGCAGTTCATCCCCACTTGTACGCACAGTGCCTTTCCCCGCATATTCACTAAAAGAGGTCTGGTCTGAAGATCTGTGGTCAGCAGCAGGAGAAGGTGCTTTGAGGGAGCCCTCTGAGCAAAGGCTTGAGTTGGGGTGTGCTGATCGGAACCCACGGGGCTGAGGCCACAGCCAGAGCTGGCCTGTCCCCCAGCAGAGCGCCACCTGGGGCCTCACTCGGGTTTCACTGGTGCAGATAGGCGCGCCAGGAGATGTGCTCTCGCCCAGCCTCTCCGCCGGGCCACAAGGGCCTTGTAGAGATTTTACTCTGGGGACTATTAGGAAGAAACAAGGGCCCTGACTTTTCTACTCGAGAACGAGTAACATAAGCTCCCTGTGTATATTTAAGAAGTGCTCTGTCTTGTGAAGGCTCTGAGTTCTGTCCTTGATCCTTTGTAATAAATAGCTAGCGATTCATTTATTTATTCATCTATGCAGAGGATAGTTAGCGAATGCCACCACCCGCGAGGCGTTCTGGAGGCCAGTGTGAGAGACACCAAGATGTAGAAGGTGTGGGCTTACTCTAACCTCAGGTTACAGATCAGGGAAGGTTCTGAGACGCACACCCAAGAAGCTGTAATGCTGGGTGAGAAGTACGGAGGACGGATGGGTTTAGGAATGTAGATTCCTCCCAGCTACGAAGAAAAGGGAAAGCTTTAATGGTGGAAATCGCTTCTCAAGATTATATGTGAGTAAACCTTGCCTATGAAATTCCATTGTTCTGGGGGGGATGGATGGTGGTTTAAATCTATGAATTATTCAGGTCCCCTCCTCCAACAGAGAGCGAGCAGGTGGTGAGGATAAAGGTGAGATGCACGTCAGTCCAGTGTTCGAATTTGCAGACAGAATAAAGGCTCGTTTGTTTAGTGCAGGGTCAGAGTCAAGTGTAGGAGCACAACGGAGATTTGGATGGTCCGCCACCCGTGTCAGTTATCCATACGGGAACCCCCACACTTAGTGGGGCTTCTCTATCAGCGGCAGTTGTGTTTGGCAGCACTGACTCTGCAGGTGGCGGCATCTCTGTGCTTCTGGAGCCTTCAGAATCAAGTTAACCCATCGCCTTCTCCTCATGCCCCCACGCCTCACGCTGGCAGTGGGAAGGCTGCGGCCGCCTTGACCGGCAGGATTTTCAGAGGCTTTCTGCAAGCTGGGAACAAACTGTTAAGGCAGGCTGACCCTCTGGGTGCCCTTCAGTCACCTGGAAAGGCCATGTCTGTCTGTACCTACACGTGGGAATCACTTGGGGCACCTTGTAACAAAACACAACTCATCATCCTTGGGCCACATGAATTAAATCAGAATTGCTGAGTGGGTCCTGTCCTGGGGGGTTGGCACTGCAGGGATGCTGGGACAGCAGGGCCCTGTCCTGCAGTCCTTGCATAGGGCTGCCAGCAGGGGGCGTGGTGTTACCTCTTGGCTTCTTCCCGGGACTTCCAAGATAAGGCATGACTTTTATTTTTAACGTATGACTCTAAGGTGTTTCATTAAAATCAGCTCTCATTCTACTGTGTATAGTTAGCTGCACATTAGTAGGATCCAGATTGCCACAGCGACCCTTTCTCGAAGCACGCAAAACCGATTTTCACTCTAACACACGTGCTGTTCCCTTCTGGCTCCAAACATAGTTCCTTCTCTGCCCAGCTTGCGGCGCCCTCTCTGGGCTGCCTGTGGCTGGTCCCCAAAGATGCTTAGCTGCAGAGTCTGGTGTTCAGGGATCAGATCTGTGACCTTTGACCCCCTTGCTCCAACACCCTTTGGCAGTTTGTCTTACTCCCCAACCTGGCCTGGAAGCCACCAGTCCAGGACGGCTGCTTCCTATGTGCGTTACGGGTTGTGCTCAGTAAAGCAGGAGCGGAGCCCTCCTTGAGGAGCAGTCGAGGTCCTTGGGAGTTTCCACCTGCTTTGTTTCCTATCCCGGAAATGTCTTCTACCCTTTCCTGAAGAAATCATCTTGATAGACGCACTGGAGGGATCAGCCTGCCCATGCTTGATCAGAACGTTCAGAGGCCACTTTGTCCATCATCTTTCATTATGTCTCTTTGGGCCTGCGCGGCAGGCAGTCGGCTCCCATCAGCAGAAAGTGCACTCTCCCTCATCAGACGGAATGAGGTCCCCAGGGGCCCTCTGGCGTCCAGCACCCCATAGGCAGGGGGTGGAGGCGGTACAGGGAAGATCGGGGCTTCTGTGAACAGGTGCCCCCGTGCCGGGCTGCAGAGGGGCAGAGTGGACCTGGGAACATGACACATGTGGCCTGGGGACTCTGGCCGGGCCAGCTGCCTGCCCTGAGTCCATGCCCAAGACACTAGCAGCGATGGAAGGAGAGGGAAGGGGGGGGGTTCCTCCTTATCTAGAGGGGAACATTCAGAGAGCCCTGGAGGGAGTACACCTGGCTGGGCTCCCTCTGTCTCATCAGATATGAATGAAGACAGTGTCTGGGGGTGAGGGTGAACGGGAGTTTAATCTGGTTTGGGTTTAATGAGTAAAACGGAGTCCATTCAAAGCGTGGGCTTCTTCATTCTAAAGGTAAGTGAATTGCCAAAGCCTCAGACAATTGCGTTTTACAAAGGGCTCAGTGAGGGAGGTGGACAGCGGCGTTCTTGCCCCGCCAGAAGGCGGTTTTCCACGCCTTCGCTCCGCTTCGAGGCGGCCCGACTGTCCGACAGGCTGCTGCGGAGCAGAGTAGCGTGTCTGCATGACTGGGACTACTGGACGGACGTGTTGACAAGGACAGACTCCTCTGTGGCACAGCGTTCAGCTCCCTCTCCCTGGAGAAGCGAGGAGGGTGGTCCCGCAGGGGTGCGAGGGGACCCTCCCCCAGGTTCTAAAAGGGAAAGGACGCTTCACCAGCAGAAGTTCACTGTGGCCCGATCTCGTTGAGCGCCTTTGGCCTCTGATTAGGTGATCGGTGCCCAAAATGACCTTGTGTTTCCCTCGGTTCACCTTGGCTTGAATCTGCTCACATGCCTAGAGCAGCTTTTGTGTCTTCTCAGGCTGAGAGCCCCAACTGGCTGCTTGGCACTGGGAGCCCATGCTCCCGACGGAAGCCAGCAGCTATGGGAAATGTCTCGGGGATTCATATTATGACCAGAGAGAGGATGCCAAAAGTGTGCCAGCCCTCTCTGGTATTCAATAAAAACCATAAAGACGTATAGAAACCTTAATTACTAAAGAGTAAGGATTTACTGTGCCCAAATTTTGCTTCATTGGCTCGCATTGGTTTCCTTCAAAACATGCTGGGCTTTCCTCTCACTGCCTTTCAGAGTTACAGACTTAGTACTTCCTTCATAAAAGCACCGCTGAGGGGCTGAGACAGTCAGGTTATGCCGTTCCAGCGGCCTTAACATGTTGGGGGCCGGGTTTTATCACTGCTGAGTCCAAGACCTGCCTTCCACCAGACCAGAGGGCCGTGTATCTGGCCACAGACATAATGTAGCATTGCCAGTCAGGGCATACCCCCTCCAGGGATGCATGGGACTCTTCTGGAACTTAGCCTCTGTCCTAAAACCACCCAAGGCAGTTTCTGGAAAAGCCCAAGAAACTAGAGTCATACCAAAGTCTGATGAAAGATTTTTCTTTATTCTGAACCAGGTAACATAACTCCAAATAATGTGTGGGTCCTTGTTTCTACAGTGCGCTCTGGGCTTAACTGACATCAGTAATAAAGCAGAAAGAAAAAACATTTTCATTTTTTTTAAAGTCAGCGATTCATTTTTCCAAGAGACTAAAAAGTCTTGGACAAAGATGCTGTTAAAAAACTCATATAAACAGGGATTGGACAGTGAAACACTGTGGTGATCAGCCTTTCTGCTGAGTCGGACTCAAGAGTCCTGAACCGTAAGGAAAATATTGTTGAATCAAGAAGGGCCAGTAAATAAAAGAGAATCCGTGCACACCAATGTCCGTTTTCCTAAGATAATGCAGCCTTCCTCACACAGTGGAGTTCATTGTCGGTTCTGCCAATGATAGTTTTGTTTTAGCGGATGAAGTTGTCATTTTCTGCAGGAGAGAGAAGTCAGGCAAATTCTCCGATGCAATTATAGGATCCAGAACAGGACTCTATCCCATTTTAAAATAAAAATATTCCAACGCATCCACTTCACAAGTGGGCTTCCTTTCTTGTGGAGAACGCTTCCTCCCTTCAGATCAAAGGTCAGCTTGTGAATGATCCCCACACAAATGAGGCACCTAGACTCCCTCTGAGTGGGCGGCAGAATATTACTGTCGAGAAGTGATATATTCTCACCTGGTCCACTGAAGGGCTGTAGGACCCGGGCCCATGGCCTGTTTCAGTGTTTTTCAAATCCCAGGTTTTGACACAGTAGGTTGTGAAATAAATGCAGTGGTTTGCAATGGGCATTTTGGAAAACAAAGTAAGCTAGGAATGTGAAAGCCAGATGATTGCAAATAGGAAGGGAAAGTGCTGTTTGGTGCAACTTGGGTTTTGCTGGTGCTCACGCCCAGACGCGATGTAATACACAGTGGCGTTTTTACCAACGGGTCACTGGAAAACATTGTTCTGGTTTGCTCCTATGGGGAGAGGTTTTGTTTTGTTCTGTTGTTTTGTCATTGTTGTTATTGTTGTTTTGCAATTGCTCCTGAACATCATATATTTGATGGTAAAGCAACAGCCACAATAACAAATACAGTAGGCATATGGGGAGCGCTGGTTTGCAGAGATCAGGAAGGGTGAAAATAAAAATCCTGAACCAGCTGTGCCACCTGTGATTACATTCTGGAAATGCACCTTCAGCCAGGGAAACACGAGTAGCTCCACGTTGCCGGGGGCGGAGGTCCGGGTTATGCAGAAGCAGGTGCAGTGAGTGCACACAAATCTGCTGCCTGCCTCAGTGCTGGGGAGAGCGTCCCGAGGCTCCCCCTTGCTGGGGGAGGCAACACGGTGTGTTTGAGAGAGTTTTGCCTGTGGAGTCAGACAGACCTGCGCCAACTCCTGGCTCTGCCGTTTACGAGCCCTTTGCCATACCTTTCAAACCTCTCTAAGCCTCAGTTTCCTTGTCTGCTAAATAGGCATAAAAATACCTACTTCATGATGTTTCTGTGAGAGGTAAGTGTAATAACCAATAGCAGGTGCATTAACAGAGGTTAGGTCACTTACTGTACCTTGTGCATTGATGCTCCTGTCTGTCACTGGGCAACAGAGAGCAAAGCATCCAGTAGAGGACCCTCTTCTTTTCCTTTTGTATCATTGCCTCATAGTGATTGGTGAAGGGGAAGGAATGGGAGCAGGAAGCGGGTGGGCTGGAAGCCAGACCCAGCTCCGTGAAGAGATGACTGAGGCAGCCAGACCCCATGGGGAGCTGCCATCTTCCCGTGGACAGCCGGGCTGGGGCTGTGGCAGTGACTTCCCTGTGACACCCCTCCCCCCACCCCCTGCTTCTGGGCCGCCATGTCATCAACAAAGCCCAGCGCTCCTACCTTGGCACAAGGCCAAGATAGCCGTCATCTCAGCAGAATGGCTTGTCCTTGACATTTTGGGCCACAGACCTTTCTCCTGTGGAATTCTACCCATGTTCTCCAGGCAGCAAGGACACTGCTGCCACCCATCCCCCCAGTCTGTGTGTAACCATAGCTGTGGCCTCCTTCAGGTAGAAGATATCACAGCCAGCCATGAGGCCGCGGTCCTGGAGATGGAGAGTAACCACACGGTAGCCATCGCGATCCTGCAGGATGACCACCACCACAAGGTCCAAGGTAGCTAGCAGCCATGAGATGTGCGGCCATCCAGGGTGGGTCGTGCGAGCCACAGCCTTCCTGCCATCTTTCCTCTCTTGCTCCTCTTCCCATTTTCCCTTCCTTTCCTTCCTGGTGTGTCTTCTGTGTTGCTTCCTGTGGAAGGAAGAGATAGAAACCCAGGATCCTTCCAGGTAATTACTTCTTTCCTCAGAAGCGTTCCCCTCAGCCTGGCCTGGTATATGAGGACCCTAGGGAGTGGTCTCAAGGGCTGACACCCAGCCTGGTTCCCCTCCACCGGGGCTCCTCTGTGGCTGCTGTGGGGTGCTGCTGGCCATCATGATCGCGCAAAGCTCCCGAGATGATTCTGATGGGTCCCCAATCTTGAGACCCACTGTTCCATGGCAGGCCTGGAGATCCCGGGCTTTTCCTTGTCTTGTGGCCTCTTAAAACAAAATGGAAGCTGCTGCAGGTCAGTGCGTTTTCCCCGAATTTGTGGTGTCCTGGGAGCCACGGCAGCGCCCAGCTGGATCTGCGTCTCCACACCTCCCAGCCATGCCCCGCATTCCCTGTGGGCTCAGTGCAGTTCCAAGCGGGATTCCTTTCTATATTTTTGTAACTTGAATTCTCTTTCAATCCGTGGAGGCTTTTGTGGGTCATACGACAGTATATTAGTAACAACATTTACTAATTCAACTAAGATTTTAACTTGGTGAAAGAACCTTTTTTTTGACATGCATGTCCATTAACATTTACGATTTACTTTTCAATTTCTACCCCCCTCGCTTACTTTCTCCTAGTCAGCTGACTGTGAAAAGTATATTGAAAACAATGAAATGTAATACATAGATTAAGAAGTTTTAAGAATTTGAAAGTTCACTTCAGTTTTAAATTTTTTTATTTTTTAAAAAATATGTATTTATTTTTATTTATTTTATAATTTGTATTTATTTGCTTATTTAATTTGTTTATTTTCATTTATTATTTATTTTTATTATTTATTATTTACTTTATTATTAATTTATTTGAGAGACAGCAAGCAAGCAGGGAAGAGCGGGGAAGAAAGAGAATCCCAAGCAGTGTCTGTGTTTTCAGCACAGAGCCCCACATGGGGCTTGATCTCATGAACCATGAGATCATGATCTGAGCTGAAATCAAGAGTTGCATGCTCAATGGACTGAGCCATCCAGGCACCCCTTAAAATTATTTAAGGCTATCATGTTGCCTTTTGTTTTTGTATTTTCATAAAAATAGACCTGGTACATCTTTGTGATGAATGAAATCTCACTTAGACACCATATCCAAGACCTTTGAATCATATGTAAATGTTGAGGCAATGTCAATGTATTTAATGATAGCTAAAAAATTTATTACTATGGTCAGGATGACGCTTTCAATGACCATTAAAACTAATCCTGTAGACAGAGTCAGGTTGACCAGAAGGCTGCATGGCTTTATATCAATGAAATCAGCACTGATTTTTTTCCCCCCAAATGTAAATTTCAGCTATAAACAACTGGATTTCTTAGAGACTTTCACCATCATTACTTAAAAGATTTCAGTCAATGGAAACCACAAAGTCTTTCCTAATTGCAGCTCATGCCAGCCAGAATGATAATTGCTGGCCTCCAGTGCTCTCCTGTTCTAAGCATATGATTCTGGCTGATTAATGAGACCTTTCCTCCCTGCAGTTATAACGTGAAAACAAATTGCTTGTGTAGCCAAAAGGAGATGAGCTTCACGCAGCTAATAAGATTCTTTCCATCTGGAGAAAAATAGAATCCGTTCACTTAATAACTCTTACATGACATCTCTTTCTGCCTAACTTGCAAATTATTACCAGAATGACACTTGGCATGGAATAGAATTGTTCCAAACTCTCTGAGAGGAACCAGTCCAATTAGTCCTTCCTTCTGTCTGAGCATCTTAACATCGAATCTTTGCTCTAGCAAATCCTAGAGATCTGTGGTTTCCGGAGGGTGGCCCCCAGGCCACCAAGGGGTCCTTGCAGAAACAGCACCGGCCCCATTCATGTGTCCATTCCCCAGCTAGCTCGGGGGGCTGGGGCACCGCAGCTGCTGACAGTGCTTTCCTTGGAGGCCACCGTCTTCAGCCCCAGATTGCTTCCTTGTGGTGGAAAGAAGAGTCATTGAACTTGGGTTACCCAGTTAGTTGCTCTTCCATGAGGAGAGCTTGGAGAATCGATGAGTACTGTGCATGGAGAATCCAACTTGGCCAGGGTGGTAGTAGAGCAGGTTGTAGGATTCGTGTGTGTGTGTGTGTGTGTGTGTGTGTGTGTCACATGCACGTGTGCGGGTGTTTATGGAGATGTGTTCATGGTCACAATTGTATTGTTTGCTTCCCTCCCTCATTCCTTTGCTCTTTCCCTCTTTTTCTTTCTTTGTCCGATTTCCTTCCTCCTTCCTTCACTGTCTTCTAAATGGCACTGCATACAACTTCAAAATAATGGAGAAGTCTGTTTAGGCTTCAGTCTGCGATATATCAGGGTCCCTTATTTACCTAAGTTCTAAGTCTGGCAGAGTCTTATTTGATCATTTTCAAAAGACCAAATTAACTATTTGATCTCTTCTCTCCAGAATTGATATCCACCCATGAGCTTGAAAAGAAAGAATTGGAAGAAAATTTTGAAAAGCTGCGGCTGTCATTACAGGTTAATATTCACTCTTAACAGTGTATTTGCTTTTAAAGTGTATTTGTTTTGAGAGAGGGAGAGAGGGAGTGAGTGGGGAGGAGGACGGAGAGAGGGGGAGAGAGAGAAAGGGAAAACAAGAGCGAGCACACACAAATTCCAAGTAGGCTCCATGCTGTCAGCGCAGAGGCTGGCATGGGGTTCAATCGATCTCATGAACTGTGAGATCATGACATGAGCCGAAGTCAAGAGTCAGACCCTTAACCAACAGAGCCACCCAGGTGCCCCAGTATTCATGCTCTTAACTCTGGTATCAAGATAATGGCAGTGTCACTATGGCTATCCACAGACACTTATCCAGCACCTACTGTGTGCTAGATCCTGTACTAAGCGTTGGGATGTAGAAGTAAATGAGACTTACGCCCTGCCCTTTGGGAAGCCACTGTCCACTCAGACAGCTGTGACCTAAACAGCGACAGCACAAAAGGTAGCACGTACTTATGCCCAGTGAATGATACCATTAGTGAGCACCACAGGAGACGCTGTCCCCCACTCTCCATAGTCTGACCATAGGACATGCTCTGGGAATTATGGTTCAGGTGACTTCAGTCACCTGGAAGTGGGTGAGATGAAGAGAACTTTCTTTGCCTTCCACTGCCAACCTACAAAAAATATGGCTCTCCGATGCCGGGAGTTGCCTGGCTTCCTTCTGACCGCTGTGGGGAGAAGGAAGGGTCTCCCAGACCACATGCCTCTCCCTCCTGCCTTCTAGAGACCTAGGCCACTCTCAGCCCTAGGGCAGAGCTGCCTGGGTCGGTGACCCTGCCTCCCTTCCCAGCCATGGCAGCCCCAATCACAAGATTCTTTGTTAAATATTAGGGACACTCACATGGGGAAATGGTGGGAGGTGAGTACCAAAACCGTAACACAAAGGCAGGGATTTTGCTTCGATTGGGCGCTTTCCTCTGGCAGTGTTCATTGTCCAGAGCCCACCCACCACAAAGGGAACCCACGACCGTGTAAGAGCCAGTGTCACAACTATTGAGGGTACTATTCAGAGGTTTTCAAGTGGGAATCCGCCTGCTGCAAGCCCACCCCTGACCCATCGACCCATCGATGGTCCTGCGGCATGCATGTGCGGTCCTCACACGACACCTTCACCCCAAACTGCCTCCGGGGACCCCACATCCTACACCATCGGCTGCACGCCCCCTAGGGCGCACAAGCCAGGACCCTACTGTGATGGAACACAAACCCCATCCAGTCCAAAACCCGAAGAATCGAGAGTTTTGTTTCACATGTGAGTCTTCACGCTGCTGCTAACATTAAACCGTCGTGAACTGCACATATTTTAGTTGTGATTCTCCATGGGCAGATTTCATTTGGCCAACCACCCCTTTTTGGGCTACTGGTGGTTAGAGAAACAGGTCTGGGGCAAGAGATTTGAGTGCTTTGAGTTTAAATCCCCACTATACCCCCTCTTACTAGCTTTGAAATTGTGGACAGTTACCTAAGCTCTGTAACCCTTACTTTCCTCGTCTGTAAAACGGGGGTGAAAAGGGTACCTTCCTCAAGGTGTGAGCAGGTTAAGGGAAATAATGTGTGTAAAGTGTCTAACACAAGGTGAGCTCAGGGTAGATGCTAGAAAGTATTAGGGGTGCCTGGGTGGCTCAGTTAGTTGAGCGTCTGACTTCAGCTCAGGTTATGATCTCACAATTTATGGATTCCAGCCCCACATCGGGCTCTGTGCTGACAGCTCGGAGCCTGGAGGCTGCTTTGGATTCTGTGTCTCCGTCTCCTGCTTGTGCTCTGTCTCTCTCTGTCTCTTAAAAGTAAATGTTAAAAGTAATTTTTTTTAAAGTAGCAGCTACTGCTATATAATAGTTTCAAGCATTGTTGCATTTACTATTAGTATAATCATGCCATTAACTGCTGAGTGGCCCATGCTGGGTCAGGTCGCCAGCTGGGTCTTTCTGCCTCTTAGCTGGCCATAAAGGAGCCAACCTAAGTTGAAAAATAGTCTGTTCTGTCTGATTGCTGTGGCACCGTTGTGCGCCTGTGGTCTGTTTTGAGGAACGGTCAACAAGGCAGAAAACACGTGGTTTGCCATTTTAGATCTATCCTGGGTGGCGTTCGCCTGTTGCGTCTTTCATGGTTTTGTTTTTGCGATGGAGGAGGGGAGATTTGAAAGAAATGCTTCCTCAGACAGCGCGGACGGGTGTGGGGCAGGAGCCATGTGGCGGTACATTTTTACAGTCATGTTCTAGAAGGTGGTGGTAGCCGCACAGTGCCCGTGTGCCCGGGCTGTGATCTCTGCTCACCAGCCCTGCGCGGACAAACTCCCCCTGTTCGATGCGTTGCTTGGATGTGCCAGCATTTGCGTTTAATGGCTCCGCGGGGACTTTTATTTCTTAAAAACAAAATTGGAAATAACTGGAAACAAAAAATTTTTTAAAAAAGTAAAGGAAGCTGCCAAAGGTGGTTTGTAAAACAGGGTCCTCTGGGGAAACGAAGAAAGCGGTCAGGACAGTGCTTCATACGTTACAGTAGTCTTATGTGGAACTGTGTAATTTACAATCCCTAGCTCTTCATATTAGTGGGATGAGCTCACTTCTCGTGCCAGAAGAGTTCCTAGGGAGACCCTGGTCCCTGTGATCCGGTGTTACAGAAGTGGAGTCACTGGGCAGAGTACCTTGGAATACTTTGCAGGAATGGGCCCGTCTGGGCTGTGCGGGAAGTAGAGAGAAAGCCCACTTCCCAGCATCCTTTGCTCAGCTGCAGTGACCAGGCGTTGCTGGGGTTGCAAGCAAGGTTGAGTGCAGTTGCCTCTGCCCTGAGAGCCAGGGAAAGGGCCGGAAACAATTCCTCCTCAGACACGCCTCCATCCTCTCCACCTGCACACACAGGGCTGGCCCATAAGCCGGGGGGGGGGGGGGGGCGTGCAGGGGAGGCAATGAGAACCGAGTGAGCTGGGAAAGGAGAAAGGCTGATCAGAAGCTACACGAACGCAGTGTAGAGTCTGTACTTGGTCTTGACGCCAGTGGGGTTTTACACAGAGGGGTGACATGTTCAGGTTTGCAGGGAAGCTTAGAAGGCTCCCCCCTGACTCCAGAATGAGGGCAGAGGCATCCTACCCCAGGTGCCAGGTCCAGGAATGAGCCAGCCACGTGGCTAAACTTCAGGGAGAGGGCGAGGGCCCCAGAGAGTGTGTGGACTCCAGGAACATCAGCCCGGTGGAATTGGCAGGACTTGAACATTGACCCCAAAATGAGTGTGTTTGGTGGTAGGAGGAGGGGACAGGGAAGTCAAGGATGGTTCAATGGTTTATCGAGGGCAGTTCTTTGAGAGAAGGGTCTCATTCTTCCTTAAGTCAAGAACCAGAGGCCTCCCTCTGGCGGGCGTGTGCCTCTATGATATTAAATCAGGTCATTTAATCAGATATTAAGAAAGAATGTAATTAATAATTATTAAATAATAAATTCAGATATTATATCATGAAACGCCTCCCACCATCAGGCTGCTTCTTTGAGGGGGAAGGGTAACAGCCCCCTTCTCGGGGCTCTCAGAGTCGGGCTGCCTGCTCTGAGTTCTCCCTGGGTGCGGCATGGACACCACGTGACCCCCTCTTTGTGGAACCCATGGGACAGGCAATCCAAGCAGCCTCCGCCTTGCCACCCAATGAAGGGCATACCCAGTGAGGCCACCAGCTCTGTCATGGACTGAGCTGGCCTTCTTGTCACACTTTGTAGGACCAGGTAGACACCTTGACCTTCCAGAGCCAGTCTCTGAGGGACCGAGCCAGACGCTTCGAGGAGGCCCTGAGGAAGAACACCGAGGAGCAGCTGGAGGTAGTCATGCCCCTCCCAACCCGGCCCAGAGCTCCCACAGGGCACCCCCTGCCAGGGGCCACCTCTGCAGTCTCCCCCAATGACAGGACCTCTGTGTCGATCCACTGCTGAAGCGACAGTGGCCAGGACATGTCCCTGTCAGCACCTCTCTCCTGACACAGAGGATGGCTGTAGGTTCTCTGGTGACATGCTATTTTTGGCAGATTTCACTCCCCAGCCCTGAGCTCCTGTGTTCCACACAGCCGGGGAGCCCTCCCTGCAGGGACCTGCCCCTCCACCCCCCTGGAGACGTGCGCCTCACCCCTCCAGCCCGCTGGGGACCCACCCTTCCACCCCCTCAGGGAACCAATCTCCACCCTCTCAGGACTCAACCCTGCACCCTCTCTGAGACCCGACCCTCCACCCCCTAGGAAGAGTGCAGCTGGGACCCAACCTGCACCACCCCCCGGGATCCTCCCCTACACGGCCCTGGGACCCAAGCCTCCACCCCCCTGGGGAGAGTGGAGCTGGGACCGGCCCCCCCACCTCCTCTGGGACCCAAGCCTGCACCCCCACCCCCAGGGGCCCCTCCTACCCCCCCCAGGGACCACCCCCCACCTCCTCTGGGACCCCGCCCCTCCACACCTGCCCTGGGGAGAGTGGGGCTGGGACACTCCCCACACATACCTGGGACCCAACCCTCCACCTGGGACCTCCAGGCCCGGGGAGAGTGGAGCAGGGACCCGCTCCTCCACCCCCTGGAACTTGCTCCTCCAGAGCCTTGGGACCCACCCCTCCACCCCCCCCTGGGGAGAGTGGAGCTGGGACCTGCCCCCTCACCCCTCCTACCTGAGGACTCAACCCTCCACCCCTTCTGAGACCTACCCCTCTCCCCCGCTGGGGAGAGTGGGGCTGGGATCTGTCGCTCCATCCCACTGCAGACCGCCCAGGGGACCCACCCCTCCCCTCCAGGGAGAGTGGGGCTGGGACCCTCTCCTACACCTCCCTGGGGACTCAACCCTTCCTCTCCTGAGACCCGCCCCTCCAACCCCCTGGCATTTCCTGGGGCAGAGTGGTGGGCATCTGTAACAGAGATGGCTGTTATGGGGGGCACGACTGAATGGGATTTCTGGCTCTGGGGCACAGCGGGCTCTACGGGCTGCTGCTGAGGGGCTCTTGCTCCTGCCGTTGCAGATTGCACTGGCTCCCTATCAGCACTTGGAAGAAGACATGAAGAGTTTGAAGCAGGTATTGGAGATGAAGAACCAGCAAATACACCAGCAGGAAAAGAAGATTATTGAGCTAGAAAAACTGGTGAGTCGGCTTGCGTCCTTGGGAGTGCCCCAGTAACCTGGTCCGTCACTTTCACCTGAGCAGAAATTACATAGTTAGCCTCCAGGCCTTTCTGACGAAGCCAAGAATTTTTTGTTTTTTTGTTTTTGTTTGTTTGTTTGTTTGTTGAGGGAAACAACAGAGAGGGGAACAGAGAATCCAAAGCAGGCTCTGTGCTGATAGCAGCAAGCCGACTTGGGGCTCAGACTCACAAACCGGGAGATCCTAACCTGAGCCATAGTCGGATGCTCAAGATGCTCAATGGCCTGAGCCACCCAGGTGCCCCTGGGAAACGGGGAGTTCTAATAAGGAATCTGAAGTGGCTTCATTTTGTACAACCAGGGAGCCCTCCCAATTGCCCGCCTTTGTGCCCCATCCGCCCTTCCTTCCCTGGAGGATGACGGAGCATCCCTGATATGTGCCAGGCACTGCGCACAGCACTTTACACATAACCCCCGACAGACAGCAATCCACTGGAGCGGGTGCTGTCGGGAACGTTTCCTAGACCCATATGCAGAAGGAGACCTCGGAAGAGAGTGTACCGAGATCTCATACGTGGACCGTTCAGGAGCGAGCCCTGGCCCCAGTGCTCCTGTCCCTGCTCTTGCAGCCCTCTGAGTCCCCCTTCAGCTCAGCGCCCATGGAACTAGCGAAGGGGCCCCACTGGGGAAGCAGAGCCCCCCAGAGCTCACTCCCCACCTGCCCCCCCGGCCGCAGACACAAGGGTCATCCGAGTCACTAGCAGAGCAGCGTGTGCCCAAGGAGACACCATCGCGATGTGGAAGTTGGCCTCAGGGTCTCAGATGGATAGTTTTCCTTTTTTATAGTTACGTATTCAAAGCGAACTTTGATACTACAAAGAGAAAATACATGCATTATAAAAAATTAGAAGATGAACACAAATAAGAAAATTAAGCTGTATTTCCAGCCACCGCTAACACTTGCCAGAGTTTTTTCTCCATGTAGCGTGTACACCCCACACACATGCTGATGCTCATATGCTGCTTTCTTCCTGCGTGCAGACCTTTCACTTGCCCTGATCATCTCCTTTCACTTTGGAAGTTCCCCGTTTGTCTCTGAAATATCCCCTGAGGCTAGTTTTCCCACCCCAGGGGCTGGTCAGGACCACGTGGTATTTTTGGTCATCATGTCCTCTATCTAGCACCTCTGCCTCTTGAGATGTCTCTCACTGGTCAGCGCAGGATGGGGGCAGACTGGGGTGCGACCGTCCATAGCCAGCACGCTGGGTAATGGTGACCCGTGGTACCGCCCAGCCGCCCAGAGCTTCCCAGCAAGGTCAGGGCCCCACCCTTCCCAGCCCGGCTCACACGGAGACCCACAACCCTCTGCGTCCAGGCTGGGCCATCCGCATGCAGTTGTCTGGTCACCCACAAGCCTTAGGGTTTCTTTGGCTGTTCTCAGCCATGTTCCAGGCATTCTTCTCCTTCTAGAAACCTTTCGGCATTTAAAAAAAAAAAAAAAAAGACAAGTTTAGTCACTTCCAATTTCTTGGGAGCAAAGATGAAGACTGAAGGCAAGTGCCCGACTATAGGGCTAGGACAGAGTTCAGTCCTTCGGCCCCGACTCCCAGGCCTGTTCATGGAAGGGGGCCGGTTCTCTTCCAAGATTCACTACCCAACAGTGAATTTGTCATTTTCTTTTCAAAACATAATTCATTTCTAAGTTTTACCTTAGAATGGACCCGTCCTGCCGCAAGGCCCTGGGGGATGCACAGACAGAGAAAAAGGCATAAGTGCAGGAGAATGATAAGCACGGATGATGTTTTCTGAGAATACACCGAGCCCGTCTCGGGCTTTGGGCTCCTGGCTGCCTGCAGCCTCAGAAGGATGAACGAGGCCCAGGTCATCTGTTTCCGCCCTTCCATTCATTCTGTATGTCGTGCTGTGCAAACACGCCTGGCGAGGGACCCATCAGCCAAAGTATGGGCCCGGTGGTGTTCACAGCTTCTCTCTGACAACAGGGACACTCACCATCAGGTGCCTTCCACACAGGACCCCGATGTACACACACACACACACACACACACACACGCATAATACAGATAAAGACTGTTTCTATCTATAATATGTGTAACACTGGTTTGACTATGTATGGGTTGCACCCTGGTATTTTCTGGTCTGTTTTATTTTGTTTAAAAGACACACTGCAGACGTCCCTGTAACGATTTCATAATTGTGAAGGCAGCGCAACTGCGGTTTGCAAACCACCATTCTTGATGACGCTTCAAAGCCCGGAAGCCTTGCTGAGAACCTCCTAACACTGCATCTTTTTTAGGCGGAGAAGAACATAATCCTAGAAGAAAAGATCCAGGTTCTCCAGCAGCAGAATGAAGACCTCAAAGCAAGGATCGACCAGAACACCGTTGTCACAAGGTAGGGGGGGCCCGGGTGTCTGAGCTTAACCAAGCGTGTGTCACCTACAACGTGGCTTTGCTCTAGAGCTTCCCCGAGGGCCCTGTTTGTGCCCCCGCATCCGATTCACCTCCCTCTGCCAAACTGTGAGGCTTCTCCACCCAGGCTCTTGGCATTTCTTGTGTCAAGAGAACAAAACACGCCACCACGCACACTACCTGGCCTGTGCCCTGGCGCCGCCTATCAGTTGTGCCCACCTTGGAGGAAACGAGTGACACTGGCAGAAATCTGCAGCGGGGGGGGGGGGGTGTCTCCACACAGCTGGGAGATGGAGGGCTGCTTTCTGGTCACTTTGGAGTGAGTCACCAGCTGAGCATCTCCAGGCCAAAGAGAAAAGCCACATAAGCCAATGCTGCCTTAGTGGAGCGGTGTAGACCCGCGAAGGCCCCTCCACTGCCGAGCTGCTCTGGGCCGGCCTGGCCAGCAGACGGCAGGGAGTAACGAAGGAGTGAAGCAGGGCTTGGGGTCGACTGGCCAACGGGAGGTTACAGGCAGACCTCGGAGGCGCTGAGTTTCCATTCCAGACCACCACAAGAAAGCAAGTATCCAATGAAACCATCAAATGAATTTTTCCGGAGCAACTGAATGGCTTTCCGGTACATGTAAAAGTGAAGTTTACACTCTAGTCTCTTAAGTGTGAAATACCATTGTGTCTAAAAAAAAAAACCAACGGACATACCTTAAGGTAAAAATACTGTATTGCTAAAAACTGGAAACCATCATCTCACGGTTCAGTGAGTCATAATCCTTGTTGGGGGGAGGGTCTGGCACACTGGGTGCTCATGGGTTGGGGGGCAGGTGCTGGAGGCTGGAGGGACTACAGCAATTTCTGAAAACGATGATGTTCGCTGCGTCAATGGACTCACTGCTGTTTCTCTGCAGCACGTGATGCTGTTTGAGAGCCTTTTACCCACGGCGGAACTTCTTTCAAAACTGGAGTCAGTCCCCTCAAACCTTGTTGTTTTATCTGCTAAGTCTGTGTAATATTCCGAATCCCGTGTTGCCATTTCACCCACCTTCACAGCATCTTCCCCAGGAGTGGATTCCGTCTCGAGAAACCACACTCCTGGCTCAGCCGTGAGATGCAGTCCTCACCCCATCATCATCCATCACGAGATCACGGCAATGCCATCCACCTTCAGCCCCCACTTCCGGTTCTGGTTCTCTCGCTGTTTCCACCACATCTGCCGTGACTGCCTCCACGGACGTCCTCACCCCCCCAAAGTCATCCCCGGGGGTGGGAATCAGCTTCTGCCAAACGCCTGTGCATGTTGATATCATGACCTCTTCCTGTGAATCATGACTGTCCCAAATGGCGTCGAGAATGGTGAATCCTTTCCAGAAGGTTTTCAACTGATTTTGCCCAGACCCATCAGAGGAATCCCTCTTTGTGGCAACTATAACCTTACAAAATGTATGTCTTTTTTTTAATGCTTTTATTTATTTTTGAGAGAGAGAGAAGGAGAGAGAGAGAGACAGCATGAGCAGGGGATGGTCAGAGAGAGAGGGAGACACAGAATCTGAAGACAGGCTCCAGGCTCTGAGCTGTCAGCACAGAGTCTGACACGGGACTCAAACCCATGAGCGGTGAGATCATGACCTGAGCCAAAGCCGGACGCTCAACCTCGAACCTGCGAATGGTGAGACCATGACCTGAACCGAAGCCAGATGCTCAACTGACTGAGCCCCACAGTTGCCCAACAAAATATATTTCTTAAAGAATAAGACTTGAAAGTCAACATTACTTCTTGATCTGTGGGCTGCAGAATGGATGCTGTGGCAGCAGGCGTGGAAACAACACGAGTCTTGTCTGCATCTCCATCAGAGCTCTTGGGTGACCAAGTGTGTTGTCAACGAGCAGTAATATTTTGAAAGGAATCGTTTTTCTGAGAAGTGGATCTCAACAGTGGGCTTCAAATATTCAGTAAACCGTGCTGTAAACAGATGCGCTGTCATCCAGGCTTTGTGATTCCATTTACAAAGCACAGAGTGGATTTCACATAGTTCTGAAGGGCCCCAGGATTTTCAGAATGGTCAGCACTGCTTTAGCTTCTGTCATCAGCTGCATTAGCCTCTTTCGAGAAGGTCATCTGTTCTTTGAAGCCGTGAGGCCAGACATCTCCTCCCTAGCTCTGCAAGTCCTCGATGGCAGCTTCTTCCAATAAGGCTGTCGAAAACATGTTGTGTAGTGTGACCACCTTCCTTACTGAGCTAACCTTCTGGGCAATGGGCTGCAGCTTCTCTGTCAGCCCTTGCTGTTGCACCTTGAACTTCTAGGTTATGGAGACGGCTTCTTTCATAAGCCTCATGAACCCACCTCTGTTAGCCTCCGACTTTCCTTCTACAGCTTCCTCACATCTCTCTGCTTTCATAGAATTGAAGAGAGTTAGGGCCTTGCTCTGGAGTAGGCTTGGCTTAAGGGACTGCCGTGGTTGGACTGATCTCCGATTCAGACCACGCATACTTTCTCCACATCAGCAATAAGGCAGTTTCACGTTCTTATCATTTGTGTGTTCACTGGAGGAGCACTTTTAATGTCCTTCGAGAATCTTCCCTTTGCAGTCACAGCTCTGCTGCCTGTTTGAGGCAAGAGGCCCCAGCTCTCAGCCTGTCAAGGGTTCCAACACGCCTTCCTCGATATGCTTCTGACTTCAAGTGAGAAATGTGTTACTCTCCCTTCTGCATGAACGCTTAGAGCCCATTGTAGGGTTATTCTCTAGTCTAAGCGATATCGTTGTGTCTTAGGGAACAGGGAGGCCCAAGAAGAGGGAGAGAGACGGGGGATTGTCCAGCTGGTGGACACAACAGTCAGAACACATGCAACAGTAATTGATTAAGTTTGTGATCTTATAGGGATACGGTTTGTGGCCCCCCCAAATGATTAACGTAGTGACATCAAAGATCACTGATCGCAGATCGGATAACATATAGGACAATAACAAAAACATGTGAAATATTGTGCAAATCACCAAAATATGACTCAGAAACGTGAAGTAATAAGCAAACGGCATTGGGAGAATGGCCCCCGATAGCCTTGCTCCACTGAGGGCTGCCCCAGACCTTCAGCTCCTACAAAACACAGTCTGCAAAGTGCAGTGAAGTGAAACACAATGAAATGAAGTGTGTCTGCGTTTTGTCTCTGAGGACGGAGCCCTCTCCGTGAGACCCTGGGCCTGCTCCCTGGCCCGCCACTGCACCAAGCTCCCCGCTGCCTCTGGGTGTGTCCCCCCGGGATACACACACGTGTGTGCTCATGCTTCCTGTTACACATGTGCACACTCACATGCATGCTTTCACACTTACACCCGCACACACACTGTTGTGTGCACACTGCCTCACAGGTCATGCATACAGCTGAGCTCCTGGTGCTGGCATTTCATTCCCTCCAGAGGCTCACAGGACACACTGTGCCAGGGAGGAGGTCTGTCACCTCCCCTTCAGCAGCAAGACCCCACTGTTGACAGCCTGAGCGGGGAGAGCCAGAGCCTCGACCCTACCCGAGAAACCCTTCCCACGCCTCTCCTGCGAATCACAAAGGTGCCCCGATCCAAAGAAAAGTCCAGGCTTTATCTGAGCAAGGTGACTTCCCAGGCTCAGTCTATCCAGCTACGAAACGCCTGCGTACTAATCCCCGTCTGGTCCTCAAAGGCGCCATCATGTTTTTACAATGTCACTTCCTGACAGATGGCATGGACTGCATGGGCGTTCCTCATTGGGCATCCCTCATCAGCACATGGTCACCGAGCACCTGCCATGGCCGGGTACCAGGCGGGATGCCAGGGATGCAAAGGCGGCTTGGCCCATCCTTGAGGGTGCCTTGTTTGGCAGGCAGGGCCACCGCTCGGACGAACGCTTGCAGCAGGGGGGAGGCAGCTGCTGTCACGGAGACCCAGGCCAGGGGCAGGGAGGCCAGGAGGTGTCCTGACGCTGACAGTGCTGTCCCTGCACTGCCCTTGTCATTGACTGCCACTATCCTGGGTGGCACACCTGCACCAACCCCCCCCCCCAATCCTCTTCTGCCTTGGCAATGGCTCTGCCCACCGGACAGCCAGTGCCTCCCCATGACCGGGCAGGGGGACTGTGAGCCAACTGGGTGTGGGCCAAGAGACTCTGGGAAGAGATGTGTCCTCAGGATGAGTGAACATCACATTTCCACCCAAGGTTCCTGGTCACTGTGGTCCCACTTGTCCCTGTTCCCCCCCCACCACCACCACCACAGGCAGCTACAGCCTCCTCGCTTGCCTTGACCCCACTGGCCTGGCGAATCTCCAGGTAAGTGCCTTCCGGAGTGATTGCTACCTGACTGTTTCCTATTCTCCTCCCGCAGGCAACTGTCAGAGGAAAACGCTAATCTCCAGGAATACGTCGAGAAAGAAACCCAGGAGAAGAAGAGATTGAGCCGAACCAATGAAGAGCTGCTTTGGAAGCTCCAAACCGGGGACCCAACCAGCCCGGTGAAACTCTCCCCCACATCCCCTGTGTACCGTGGCTCCTCCTCGGGGCCCTCCTCTCCCGCCAGAGTCAGCACTACGCCCAGATGACGCCTCCACCGCCAGCCGCCCGCAGGAGCTGTGACTCCTGCCCACCCAGGCTTTCTACCTGGAGGGAGTGTTGACCAGGGGCCCTGCCCTGCGCGCATGCTCAGTAGCTGCCTAGCTGCATCCTAAGCAAAGTCCTCTGCTGATCCTCGTGTAAGACTGTGCTGGTGTTGGCACTTAGGAAAGTGTAACTGGTAGTGTCTGATGTGCAAACGTTTGACCCTAGTTAGAGCCCAGAGAAAGAAAGAAAAACTCCAGTTGTTCTTGAGCAATGAACTTTCACTGCAGAATTTCAGGTTAGGTACAAATAGCTCAGTTTTGAGTCTACACTGAATCATCATTGTGTACTGCGCCGATACGTGTGTATATTTAGATACACGTATATACACACGCAGCAATCCCGAATTGCGTTTTTTTATACCACGGAGTGCTGACATATTTTGGTGAAGGTCAGCAGTTTTCTAACTTGTGCCTAAGAATTATTGGGAAATGAAAATGCATTTCTATCTAGCTTCCCAGGAATATTTCTACCCAAAATAGAAAAAGGAAAAAAAAAAAAAGATACAGAGAAGAAGCGCCTTTCAACCTACCACCAAGTGGTAACTCTACTCAACACGAACACCAGCGATTTGTGAGCGGTAACCGCCTTTGGAACAGTCAGCTTCTTAGTCAACATGATGTGAGGTCACTATGAGTCCATTCACAAGTTTTCATTATTAATGCTCCTGTCGTGAGTGGCGAAGGGATGGGGCAGGAGACCCTGAGGGGGATGATGGCACTCACGGCAGTGGATCATCTAGTCTCACAAACACAGGTTTTGCTTTTTACCCAAGTGGCATCTTGGAATCCGTCACGAAGCTATTGAGCCCTTGGGAAAGTGTGGAAGAGCATGACCTTCTAGAGTGAGGGTGAGGATGACCTTGGAGTTGGCCAAGCCCATCCACGCTCCCTCCTCAAGAAGGGAAACCGCTAATAGGATCTGTATTCCGACTGAGCACAGAGTAGGAAAGCGTCCTCGGGCACCCCAGGGGGCTGCTCTGATGTGACTCTCAAAAGGGTCAACCCACCAGAATAGGACCCTCGGGCCCCCATGTCATAGGCCAGCCCATCACTTTGGTTCTGTAACTCAACCCCGTCACTAGACATCGAGATGGCGCAGGGGCTCTAGCAAGAGCTTCCACCCTAGGGGATCAGGTCCGAGCTGGGCTAGTCCACCCCAGGACCCCTGCACAGCTGGGTGTGTTTTCTGCTGGACGACTGAGCAGAACCACAACTGACCATGGCCCCCCCTGAGGCCCCAGAGTCGCCCCCCAAAACAGCCAGCCCAGTGTCCCAGCTCCTGGACTGGCGTCCGCTGAGAAACAGTAGACATAGAATGCACAGCCTGTCCCCATATGCGCTATGCGGTGCCATACACAGACAAAGACGGTAGTTTTAACCATTGGTCCGGTGACGACCATGACACCTTTGTTTCCCGTTAGTGACAGAGACCCTGTGCTTTCTCCCGATGGCCCCTCAAAATTGTCCCGAGCACAGTGCTGTCTCTGAGCATGCCCAAAGCAAGCAGACTCATGCAGGGATGCTCCAAGCCGGGAAGAGACGGCCCACAGAAGGGCGTGCCCAGCCTGTGTGCGGTCCTTGCAAGAGTCCAGGCTTGCTGGCCTTGGGCACATCTCATTTCTAGCAAACCTCCAAGGGTCTTAGCCCATCCTAGGAACATACACAATGGAAACCCATTGAAGAAACATTTCTTTTTTCCTTTAGTGGCTCTGCATGATGTTGTGATACTGAGTTGGGCATCCCGTTAGAGTAGATCATGCCACGTTGACTAAACACAATTAGTTATTCTATTAGCAGGCACCCCCTGCCAAGAGTCGGTCAGCAGCTGCCCGGCTCTGCCGGTCAGGAACTGCGTCCTTCACGACACAGCAATACCCATTTCAGTGTCATGTTAGAATGTGCAACAGTGTGGTAGCCTATTGCAAAGTTGTAGTGACGTTAGAACTCGTAATCCCTCACTAGGTGGACTAGAGCTTGGCCCCGAGCAGCTCTGGCCTCAGGGCCTTGAGCAAATTCCCATGTAGCTCTGGCTTTGCGCCTTCGTCATGGACACCCGTCACATGTGGCTCCTATCCTGACACGTGGGGGTTGGCAGCCACCGTCCGCGTACAGATGCTGCAGCCTTCCCCGCCTGCTCCGGCCCACCAAACCTCACCAGCCTCTTCCCCTGGTGTTTGGGAGACATGTCCGTGTCCTCACACCCACCCCCGCCCACCACAAGCTGGATGAGGCTCGGGGGGCGGGGGTGGTCATCAGGGAAGGGGAGGGGGCTGGCGGGCTGGCGCACTTGGTGATTATTTGACTGGGGCCACACATTATTTATCTGGCCCCTACAGTTTCTGTGTTGCATATTTGTGTTTGAAGCATATTAAAATGATCTTGAGGGATCTTCTGTGACATGCACTTGATGTAAACGTTAGCCCACTCAGGCTTCAGGAAATCCAGGCTGCGGGTGTGAGGCAGGTAGGTTCCTTTGCTGCCTTTGCCAAGGTCAGCCGATCGTCACCAAGAGCCCCTCTCCACTGAGGCAGCAGGTCCAGGGGCCCCACAGCTGCCTTCCCACCCTGATTTCCAGCAGCCCTGCCCTGGGCCTCAGAGCTCTGAGGCTCTGCTCTGGATGGCTGTCTCCAGTTACCTGGGGTGGGCTGGAGTGGGCTGGAGAGTGTCACAAAAGATTGAGTACAGTCCCCTCACCACTGATTTCAAATTAAGACCTAGACAGGTGTATGCGTCCACCCCATAGAGAGCGTGACATGTCCTAAACCCCATCCAGTTTTATCTGGACCACCAAAGACCTTTCTCTTGAGTGGTAATGTCCACAGTGACAGCCATTCCTTATCCTGAGCTTTTGCCCCCAGGGCAGGACACAGGACCCTGGAAAGTTCTGTAGCTCTCCCTATACCAGCCCGAGAGCAGCCAGGACACTCCCATTTCAACCTGAGAGCTCTTGCCGCCCCCCCCCCCCCCCCCCCCCCCCCCCCCCCCCCCCCCCCCCCCCCCCCCC
>NC_043703.1:70053839-70130170 GCF_006229205.1 Suricata suricatta | reverse complement strand
GGCAGGGACAGCAATTTGAGAGACTTCAAGGCTGCCCTCCTGAACAGTTGGCTGAACACAAAACTTCTCGCAGGTGATAAATCACCCCGAGTGACTCAGAGACCTGAGAGGGACACCACAGATCCCCTCCGGATCACCCATGCTTCTGGACTGTCGGTGACACCTACCTATTTATTACTGATTGCCTTGTCAACCTATCCTGACCTGTTAGTTTCTTTCGGGGTGTCCTGTGCCCTCCCCTTTTATAAGAACCACTTCCCAGGGCCCTTGCCCCTATACATGAGGTAAAAAAGGCACACGTCAGCACCCCCACGTGACAGCAAAGGGCCCGGGTGACTTGGCCCCTGGCACGTGTAGAAGAGGTTAGTGCTGGCGTCCCCCTGCAGAGAACCCCACCACCTCCCGAGGGTAATATGCAGCAGACAGAGATCTTTGGAGGCAACCCCCTCAGTCACCTGTGTGCCAAGGACCCTCATACCGTCCGCTGCCCCTGCCTGGGAGACGTCATCTCCCTGAGAAGGTAGTGAGGGACAGGCTCAAGTTGAGTAGAAACCTCAAAGCCGGGTACTTCCCACCTGTGCTGGAGCTGAATGCTGTTCTCACAGCTGGTGCCACATGGGGCAGCATCAGTGCCCGGCGGCCAGGCAATGACACGAGGACCACACCCTGTCATTGCATCTGTGATCATCAAGAGTCAGAGTCTTGCCCCCTGGAGACTTTGGGTACAATACTTAAAAAAAAAATCACAAAAGGCTGGTAGGTTGTCCCGGTTGTGAATCAAAAGAAGTCCATTCACTTAGATTTGCTAAATCATTTATTTAAAAGCCAGGTTACTTCTCTTAAACTTGAGACAAAAACAGGACAATTGGGGTTTCCGAAGGCCAAGGTCAATTCTTACCATTCAGCATGGAGGGAAGATGTGCTCAGAAGGTGCAGGTGCGTTTTGACTCGCTCACCACGTCTGCAAGTTTTGCCAGGGCGGCACCAAGGGGGCTGGGAGGGTGCGCAGCTCTAAGCTAGGACCACCGCGCTGCACGTGGCCGAGGGCAGGCCTGGTGCCCTGTGTGTCCTGCCCCGGGCAGCCTGCCGGGACCATCCCCCCCCCCCCCCCCCCCCCCCCTGCTGCCCCTTGCCCGGCTGCCGCAGTGCGCGGAGTGGTTCCTTGTGTTAAGTGCACCTGAATTACTGTGGCACAGTCATGTCATGGTCCCCCTCTCTCCTGCCACCTGCAGAAGTATTCAAGCAGGCCCTCCGGAACTTCACTGCTTCAAGGAGTAAAAGCTGACCCATGCATAGGAAAGTCCAGCAGTCACCACTTGTCTCGTCCCCTGCTCAGTCCGGGACCCACTAGGATTTAGGTGTGGACCAAACAGGGTGCAGAGCCGCCTTCACCTGCAACGGGGGCGCCTGTTCTAGCCCCGGAGACGTCACGCGCGTGCATTACACCCAAAGCTGCGTTTCCGGCTTGCTGGGAGGCCGGACTTTGCTAAAACGAAACAATTCCCTTCGGAAGAGGGGCGGACAGGGCTACTCACAGCTGGTGTCCCAACGCTGGCTGGCTGGCTGGGCAACACCGGGAGGGACAGGGACGAGGTGGCCGGCCAAGGCCCTGCAGGCTGCAGGCTGGGGAGGAGTTCAGGAGGCTTCCTCCGGGCTGCCGGCGCCCAGCTGTTCCGAGGCTGCTTCTGATGCACCGGAAGTGCTTCCTAAGCAGACCGAGCGAGGGATAGCTCGCTCCAGGTGGCTCCCCTCGGGCCTCCCAATGGGAATCCGGTGCTGCTCAGGCTTCTAACAAATGACTGACACACCTGGTTGGGGACTCCTAGGCCGCTCGCCCGGCACCGTGTGGGCCGCTAGGTGGCGCTGCGGCGCCGCGAGAACCGGGCTCGGTTTAGCGTTCCCAGAGGTGGCAGCTCTGCACTGAGCGGGACCTGCCCACGTGGCATTCCCCGCGTGCGGGACCCGGGGTCACTCCCGCGCTGGGCTCACTGGCCGTCTGCAGGCTGTCAGCAGAGCCTTTAACGGAGGGATCGCTCGCTGGGAGTCGCCTGGGGGATGACAAAGGGTATTCCACCTCCCTCGTGCCCCGCCCACCCTTCCCCCGCGCCCGGACCACGCTGCACACTCCTGGGTGCGGTTCGGGGGTGCTGCCCAAGGTTCAAGCCCTGTGGCTTGGTGCGCCATGTGGCGGACCGACACGAGATGGTACAGGGGTCTTGCAGCCAGATACTTCTGGGAAACCAGCAGCGGCTCCCTTGCCCTTGTGTCCTGGGGTCACGGGTGTCCGCTGGGGAAATGCCAAGGCTGGGCCTTGTCTTCTTCCCCAGGCAGCACACCTCCCAGCATGATCACCAAATCATGGCATCGTGGTGTCTGAGAGTTAAGGCCACTGGATTGAATCTGTGTCCTGTGCAAGAAAGTGCGTCCTTCTTCAGGGGGGGATGGGGGAGAAAGGGGCCAGCTGCACACCGTCCTGCCTGACAAACGCGCCCATGGAGGGAAATGCTGGGCTAAGGTGCGCGTGGTGCAAGGCAGTTTGGCCATACTGGCGCCCAAGTGCTCTGGTTGATGAGCAGCTTTATGCCCATGGCTGGTGGAAAACTTGGTAGGAAGACTTCTCTGCCCAAACGCAAGCCAAGTCTGGAAAGAGTGGGAGGTGGGAGCAACAGAGAATCCTAAGTGAGGGCTCCGGGTTCCCTGGTTGAGGTGCTAGTCCTTGGAATGAGGCTTTCCACCTAAAGGCTGAAGGAAAATGGGGCATTACAACATCTGGCTACAGGGGAAACAGGAGGACACTAAAGAAGCAAAGGGCAGGATCTGAAACTCTCTGTGGGGCACTGCCAAGCTTGGGGACGTGGCCAGGAGTGACGACGATTCTAGAGAACACGCCGTGCATGCTGGAAGCCATAGACAGAATTTATTAGAGTTTGCAGAAGCATGAGATAATGTACCACAAAATAGTTGGATTTTACAACATGTAGTAGGAGGTTGTCAACATACAGTGTTGTCAGCAAAAATGGGATGCAGAGTTTCACATTTTTTTAAAGGCGATGGATGACCTCTATGCTTGTTCTTAGAATAAAAACAGAGGGGGCCAGCACAGACAGCCTGCTTTGCAGTTGTGTGTTAGAATCTAAATCTAGTATCACAATTGTAAGAAACTATAAGAAAACTATTAGAAAAATAGAACATCAAACAAGCAAAAAAATATTATACAATTTACATAATAAGAAACACAATTCTTTTAGTAACGACTCCACATTCAGTAGAAGAAAAAAGTTTACTGGAGAAACCACAGCTCTTCAGGTTTGATAATAAACCAGCCCTCACCAGGATCATGACCCTCTGTGTTTCTTTAGACCCATCGACGCTGAAAGGCACAACTTAAGCAGGAAACGTATTTTAAATACATATATTACAACTCCTCAAATGGGAAAATAAGTCCCAAACTTAAAAAAAGTTTGTCATCAAGAAACCCAAAAATCATATACCTTGTTAATAATTTAACAAAGTCAAGCATGTCTTCCTGACACTGTGGGACATCCTCATACCCTGAGAAATTCAATTTGGACCTCACAGCCAAGGTCTTTATTTCACGTGGGTTTTTCAGCCGGCAGTTCAACACACTTACAGGATGATCCAGGAGGGTCCCTGGAGAATTGTGCCCTGAGACCCTTGGCTGGGTCGCGTCCCTCTTGAAAGAGAAACAATGGGCAAATAAAGACTCTGGATTATAGTGATGACGATAGTATCAAAGTCAGTTGGCTTTTTTTTTTTTTTTGCCTTAACAACCCAAAAGGCATCATAACTCTGATGATGAAATACGGAGTGTAGCCTCTTGCACCACTGAATCAATAAAGCATTTCATTACCAAACAAAAGTCCACAAGAGTCAGAAAAAATGTCTCTCTCAGTCTCCCTAAGGAGCCTCACTTACAATGCTGTCGTTATGATGGCAAACATGTATCTTAAATTATACATAACAATTATATGTAACACATATTTAGTTCCATCTGCTGGAAAGTCTGTAACAGTTCCGTGCACTAGCACACAAGCGTCGCACACCTATGCCCGGCCGAGCGTGGGCTTGCCTGGAAACACTCCTCCATCCGTTCAGCTCCTAGGTGACGGGGCCTGGCCCAGAAAGCCCTCGCTCCCGTCTCAGGGAGCCGGTTCTGGAAAGCCGACACAGCAATCAGCCCCTACTAGAGGTGTAAAAGCGGGACACGAGAACCCAGAAGATGGGTCCTAGCACAGAGCCAGCAGGCCTCCACCCACGGCAGGGCCCCTGCCATGCCCACGAGCCCACTTCCAGTCTGGGTGGGGCCTTCATGAGTCACGCCCACACACAGCCACGGAGCCCAGCCTCTGCCCTGGGACTGTGCTAGTGTTGGGCCAGGGGCCATCCTGTGCGGACTGCATACTCAGTCACTTCAAAACTGCCGCTCCGTGGCAAGGATGCAGGGGCGGGGAAAGAGCAGAGCCCAGGTCACGTCCACGGCCAGGCAGGAAGCCACACCAACAAGGGTCAGGCACCTCCCCAGGTGTGCACACAGGCTGCACCAAAGGTGCAGAAGGGATCACGGCAGGGCCTCAGGAGCTCGGGAGGGTGAGGCCCCCACGGCGGTGCGGTCACCTGTGGACACGTGGCAGGCAGGAGGCCTGTGACACCTGGACCACAGCACCAGTACCCAGGGAGCAGGAGGCTCATCTCCTGACGGACGACTCAGTGGAGCAAACCCGCAAGTCAGGAAGCCGAGAAGCTCTGACGACAGCATCAATTCCGCAGTCTTTTCCCAACAGCCCGGGACAGATGGCCCTGTCACTCCCTGCTCTTGGCTTGCCAGAACAAATGGGGCCCAAAGTTGGGCTGAGGGGGTATAAGTGGTGGGTGGGCTGAGGGGTGGGCGGGGCCCACTCTCCGGCTGCAAGTCCTCCTGGAAGGGGGCTCAGCACCCCCCCATGGCCTCACTGGTGACCCCAGCACCCCTCACTCCTCAGCAGAGGTCCTGGGGCTCCGTGGTTCGCTTGTGAGTCTTCGTGGGGTCAGGAAAACCTGTAGGGCGGGGGGACTATGGGAGGCAGAAAGGGGTGCTTACGTAACACAAATGGGTCTTTCCAATGTGGGTATTCGGGGCTGGGTCACAGATAAAAGCAGACACGACATCCCAGAAGGGCGTCTCTAGAAGTGTGGGATTTCTGATTATGTAGGAAAATAGTGGCCATGCCATGAAACAGAGACTCAGTCTTGCTTGGTGGGGGGCCAACTGCCGGGCACTTCTGGTGGTTATTTCTTGCGTGTGTGTGTGTGTGTGTGTGTGTGTGTGTGTGTGTGTGTGTGTCCTTGGGAAGGAACGAAGGCTGGGCTGGGAAAAAGCCCGTCCACACCGGGGAGGCTCACCCCCCACAGCGCTCCTTCCATCACCGTTCTCACGACAGAAGAGGAAAACAACCGCACACACACTAAAAGCACGGTCATCACGCGGACTATTTAGCCGTGTCGCCCTCAGGCGTCCTGTCCTACGCCGGAGGCTGGCGGCCCCAACGGGAGGGAGCGCAGCTTCTCACTGCCGAGCCGGCCAGCCTTCCTGAGACGCCTTCCGGCCGTGGGGTGAGGGAGAGGGACCCCCCGCCGGCAGGCCCTCACCCCGCGGCGCCGTCAGCTATCCGCAAACACACCCCTCAGCTGGCAGAACGATGCGCGTTGCCGGCTCACATGTCACCGGCACACACACACTGTTGTGTGCTGTCTTGCACAGAAATTTCAGTCAGGAGAAGAAATTAAAGCAAGGACAAATTTTTTCTCTCCCCTCCACCTTTCTTGGACACTCTATTTCCCTGGAGTTCTCTTTGTCTATGTGGAAAAATAAGAGATGAATGAATCAAGCAAATATAGAGCTAACAAACCCTAAAAGACAGCAAGACAACCAAAACCCCATCAAAATAAGTTAATATTTATCAAAATAGTGTACAGCACCAATCTACATAAATTTAAATATCTTTCTTTGGAAACCTATACTCTGGGCTCTTATGCTCTGCCCTCTGTAACACTCACAAATGATAATTGAGAATAAAGCTTCCGACAAGGTGGTCAATGGGGGCCTGGCGCAGAGGCCACCTGCCAGCCCCCCACCGACCGACCCTGCCATTTGGCCATTTCCTGAATCCTTGCAATTCTCGCCAAGAACTCACTGAGGGAGATCAGACAAGTGCCATCAACTTATCAGGCTTTGTTCTGCCATATTTGTGTCGAAGGCCAGAGGGGGAAGAAATGGGAGCCTGGGCTTTGAAAGCAGCATTTACACTTTCTGGGGTATTCACATGCCGTGTCCCTCACCTCCCATCAACATGGGGCGTCTCGGTCTCCTGAGCAGCACTCTAACGGGAAGGAAGATTTGATCAGTGTTCTCGCCTCCACAGGCTCCTATCTGCAAGGAGCATGTGAGCCGTAAGTGCTCCTGCAGGGGAGGGAGCACGCTGTGTGCAGGGCCCCGCGCTGGCTCTCCACCTCACAGCCTGTGGAGGCGGGAGGTCCGGGGCAGCACAAACCCATATGCAAACCTGCAGCGTTTGGACCAGATACATGACAGGGACAGCAACATGACTCCAGATTCTCAGGTGTGGACCCCACACCAAGGAAATATTTGGCCATTTTCCAAGTTAATACTAAGCGCCAACTTAATTTGGAGTGATTCACGGATGCTAACCGGAGGACTCGGCTTGATTATATGTAAGAGAGGGGCCAGAAGCAGCTGCGGGGACCGGCCACCATCACCTCGGGAGGAGTGGACACCTGCCTTGAGAACCTGGCCAGACTCCAGAAGTGGACCGCCTGCGGCAGAGGGCGGGACTCAGCAAAGACCCGCAGGAAGCAGTGTTCTCAGCTCAGCTGACCTGAGGCCAGTCCCGCGCAAATGCAGTGTCACGTTCCAGTTACTCACGGGGACACGCCGCCATCCCCGAGATACCGGAAGCAGCAAGAATGGGTGGCGGAGAGAGTACTCGGGAGGAGGCCCCAGGCGTGAGGGGCAGGGCCAGGCATCCCTTGGTTCCCCTGCCCAGGGCCCACAGCGGCGCCCCCTTCTGGTCGGCGACGGAGACACCCACCCTCAGTACCACCAGCGCAGGGGGCAGGGTGCTGTCAGCTGTCCAGACAGAGCCCCTGCCTGAAAGGGGGGGTGGGAGAGGGTTCCCGCTCCCAATGACCCCTTCTGGAAGCACAGAGGACAGCAGTGGGCAAAGGAACCCAGTCTTGCTTTTCCTTTTTAAGTGTACGGCTGTCCTCTGGCTCTAGGGGGCAGAACGGCTGGGGACACACTGTTTGGGTCACTCATGTGGCGAGTGCAGCGGGCTTCGGGGTTGAGCTGGGAGACTGGCACTGACAGTCTGGAGTGTGCACATGTTCAATGCCAGGACGGTCCTTGGGAGGGAGGCCTGGGCTCCCCAGGCAGCAAGGAAAGGTGACTGCCATTCTGCCCGAGGCCGCAGCAGTGTGGCACCAGGCTGGCGAGGGTGGGAGCAGCTTTCTTTGCTCAGAGGGATGTCAGGAGACACAGTAGAAGCCACAGCCGAGCGGCCCCAGCCGGGAGCTGTCGGGGGGACTGGGACCCAGTGCACCTGCCAAAGAGCTAGTCTGGGCGAGACACACGAGCTGTGGGCCGAGGCTGCATTTCAAGTAGTTGCACCTTCTGCTGCGTTGGGGCTTTGTGGATGTGGGGGGGTCCTGATATGTTGGTGGAGAGAGCGCGGTGCTCCGGGGCTTCTGCAGGCATCCCTCAGGGCTGCTGCCACCTCTGGGGGCGGGGCTGCCTGTCACTTGCAATGGTCCAAATTGCCATCAGGAGTCCTTGCCTGGTCAGCGGCCAGGGACGCCTCCTCGCTGTGCCACAAACCATAGCCGAAGTAGATGACGAAGCCTGTGGGCCGAGAGCGGAGACCGGGTGTGAGCAGAGCAGGCAGGGCTCGGGGCAGCGGGGAGACAGCCCTGGGTGAGTCACACGGCCCCACAGGGTGGCCTCGCAGTGCTGCCTGACCGAGGCTGCACCCACAACAAGCGGCCTTGGGGGCCAAATCTGTGGATCTGAAGAAACACAGGCCCTTCTACTACCGGCAGCCCAGGTGTCCGCCTTGCCTTGACCTGCAGCAAAGGCGCACTCCCAGGGCAGCATCACACTGGGGCAGCTCCTGAATAGGGGGGGTGCTGGGCGGGGTCCCGGGAGGGGTGCTGGTCCCTCAGCTTCATCCACTGGCCACCTAGTTGGTGCCCTGTGGCCACTGGAGGGGACAGGACGGATACTCCAGCAGTCATACCGTTTCCTGCAAGGGTAGGACTTCGACGGGCACAGCGCCCCCCAGGTTATTCGCGTGGCCTCCACGGCCCCACTGCCTCTGTTTTCTCAGTCCGTTCCTTCCAGTGTCGGGGACTCCAAAGGTCTGCAGTAGGGCCCAGAGATCTGAGCTTCTAACTACCCATCTGAGGACTGTGGCCCATGTGGCCCTGAGGCCACCTTTGTGCCAGAGACACAAGGAGAGCAGGCCTTGAAGGAAGGGCTCAGCCACCAAAAGCCCTGGAAAGAAGCTAGCGGCTTAAAGCACACCCCAGGAGCTCACGTCTGGGATGCAGGAATGAGCAGCTCACCCAGAGTCCAAAGGAAGGTACACCGAGCACATAGCACTGCACACACTGAACTCGTTCTCACAGACTGGCTCTCTGGGGACCGTCTGTCTAAGCGGCCTCAGACTACACTGTACACACCACGTGGGGCCCACAGAGCGCGACTGCAAGGTGGCAGCTGCCTGCCCCTAAGTGCGGTGGCCCAGGGATGAGGGCTTTGGCAGAAACACAGGCCTGGAGTCACTGCCCTTGCCAGAGACACTGAGTGAGCAGCGAGGCCAGCTCCCCGGGCATCAGCACTGAGAATCGAGTCTGAGTCCATTTCCCGACGTCCCTAGTGCCGGGTACTCAGGGAGGGGACGGGCCACGGTCAGTCCACAACAGGGCCAGCAACCAAACAGTGACCCCCCCCCAAGCCTCCCGCAGACCCCACCAACATGCGCAGCCACATGGGCCAGTGGGCAGGTAGTGGCCGGGCTAGGGGAGGCGCGGTCCAGGCTTTCTCGGGTCAGGGCAGCGGAGTTGGCGCTTTGTCAACAGCAAATTCACAGCCTCGCTCTTGTTACCTTCAACTTTCGCCCAATGACATAGCGAGTTCAGGCAAGAGCTATTAATATGAAAAGTATCTAAAAGGGAGGGGAGGACCCACAACCTGCTAGGAGTTCCTTACTGAGAGAAAACCGCTGACAACACGTTTGCGCTGCTCTGAAATCTGATGTGAGGGAGGTTCAATGACAAGAGGCACCCAGCCAAGTTACAAGAAAGATGACTGAGCAGCACAGCACCCGCTCTGGGGACTGGGGTGGGGGGGGGGGCGAAGTGGGGTGGGGGGCCGTCACAGTGAAATCCAAGACCTCGCGTACCTATCAGCATCCACACTGCGAACCGAACCCACGTGCCTTGGTCCAGCTGCATCATGAGATAGACGTTCACGAAGATGCTCAGGACGGGAAGCACTGGCAAGAAGGGCACCTGCAAAGACACCGGGTGACACCGTCAGGTCTGCAGGGAGAGGAGTGCATGGGGACAGCGCCCTTTCAGGCATTTAGCAAAACTACCTAGGAAAAGACGGTGTCCCCGAGAGTCCGATGGACTGTGCTCTTTATCTGGGGAGGAGGAAGCGAACACACCCCAACCCACATGCATCGGCACAGACACCCCCACATACGGGCACGGTGGGTAGGAGTTTGGTTCCAAGCTACTAAGTGCCAAGGTGAGCTCTGTTCTAAGTTTCCCCTCTTTCTATTCTCCTGCTAAAGAAGGGGCTAGAAGAGGGACTCCAACAGTGGGCTGCTTTATTATCTGTGTCACCTTCAAGGCTTGGCAATGCGATGTGATCCACCCAGACAGACACATATGAAAGGCCCCGCGAGGAGGCGTGCTGGGACACCTGAGGGCCAGGGCAGGGCCACGTGCCTTCTTCCAGGACCGGCCCCCCTCAGTGTCTCATGTTCTCGGAGGCTGGCCGGCAAGCCCGTCCCTCCAGCGACCCCGGCCTGGCAGAGCCCACATGGGGCACAGGAGTGTGGCGGTCTGCAGCACCCACACGGGAGGCTCCCGAGGGGCCCCCTGGACAGAGCTGCTCACCTTAAAGGAGAGCTTGGTCTTGCTCTCAGGCTGCCTCCAGATGATGACTGTCACCACTGAGCAGAGAAGCGCAGATATGGTGAGCATAAGGATTGGCCACAAGTCCCCTTTTGTCAGCGCCTCCTTTCCAAGCACGGCCACAATGCAGAAGGTGAGGATCAGAATTGCTAAAAGGGAGACACAGAGAGGGGTGATTCAATCTTGTTTCAAATGCCACAGATACCCTCAGTTTTCCCCAACGCCTATGGAGAGGGAGGCTGTACCTCGGCCCCATTTACTACCAGTAGGGCAGAATGACTGACCTCACGGCCCAGCAGCAACACCTAGGCTTATCCCTTCCGGCCCCGGCCTCCCCCACCAGCAACGAGGAGCCATACAATGCCAACAAGCAAGACCCCAAAGACCTTAGGGGGAAGGGCAGGCTCTTACCTATGAGGCTGGTTGAAATGTTCACAATCAGCCCGGAGGATTTAGAAGGCTCCATATTTCTGGGTGAAAGTATGGTTTTCAAGGAAAATCTCTCTGCTTCTGGTAAAAAGCCTGTCTGGGAATCACTGGTGCTCACCAACTCATTCTGGTCCACTGGGTCTAGCTCATCGGTGGTTCTGGCCATCTGGTATACCATGTTAGGCTGCTCTGGCTGATAGCTGTAAAGAAATGCAGTGCATGACCCCCATAGTGTGCCTTAAACAGGAAAGAGGACACAGACCAACTCAAGTTCTTAGTCAGCTTCAGGGGTAAGCTGCCCAGGGCACAAAGCACAAATGGGAAGATCATGGTCAGAATGATGCATTCTCTGGCAAAGCAGATACAGAGGACGGGACCTGAGTCCTGGCCTCCTGTTCCCACTTCTGGGTCACGCCCTCCTTGGTGTCTCTGATTTGAGGCACTTTGACCTTCCCCATGAACCAGCCCAGACGAATGTCCTGATGTGGTTTCTCTTGCTCTGAGAAGCAGCACCGGCCCTTGGGTGCTTGAGATATTGGGCCACTTCCAACAGCACCCTGGCTGACGGGAGCCAAAAGTCAACACGGAAATAGAAAGCAGTAACGTTAGGGTCCTATTTGGTCCAAAGAACCAGAGAAATGTGTCTGCAGGCTGACAGATTTGAGAAATTCTGTTTGGGAGACTTAATTAGATCAGTTTATTTTAAAACTCCAAATGCCTTAGAAGAAATAACTTTATGGAGCCAGCTACAGGACTGAGCCTGTGGCCTGATTTCTAAGACACAAGCTTCCTGCAAGAAAAGCCTTCATTTTAAATAAGGCTCCTTATCTTCCACTCAAAATGAACAGAGCTCAAATCATTTCTACCAGCTATGAAAAACAGAGTGCTTTCTGAATTATTTTGCATATAATCTAAGAGTGAGCATAAAGATACTTAACCAGTTTTTCCCTGATTCACTTATGTTAACACCAGTCAATTAAGAATGTGAGGGCACCTCGGAAAAGATGCCAATGTTGAGCCCTTAGGAAGGAATAAATGGGCAGAAAACTAGCAAACTAGTTTTAGCTGATTCTACACAGCTGCTACTGAGGCTCGACTCAAGTCTGACATACACTAGATGCTAAGCACGTTAGAAATGGAATTAACAATCTTCAAGTATTCTAGGTGACCAGCACTGAGAGTCCCCATGACTGTGTAGTCCCATGATAAAGGGACTCCTGGTAGTGAGAAAGAGCAAGGGAAACTGGAGCCCAGGGGTGTGCTTTGAGAAGGGGGCACTGGGGCAGCTGGGAACAGGACACCAAGCCCAGGCCCCGCTGATGCCATCCACGGGGCTGGTCTGGACGACACAAGGCTAAAACAGCCAGAACTTGGAAAGTCACTGAATACCAACCTTGGCCACACCATGCCATCTACAGCAGCTCATTTGTCCAGTGGCAGGAAGGCTGCCTCAGAAGCATCACACTGACCTCAGCTTCACACAACTTGGATGCCCCCAGTTCCCACCATGACTAGTTCCCAGTGCCCTCCAAACTAAGAAACTGGGCCAAACTGGAACCATTACCCTAAGCCTGTAAAAATTCTGTTCCCTGGATCCAGGCCCAATGGTTGGGCTGAGAACCTGTCTCTATCCTCCCAGTGTCTCACCAGAAAAATGAGGGCACATGATAGGAAGAGGTGGGTCCCCTGACTCTTTCCAATGATGTTCTCTGTAACGACGCTTTCAACCACCAAATCCCACCCTCACCAGGAGAGTTCCCAAAGGAGCTATTAACAACCTAAAATTTACACTGTATAAACCATTAACTTGATCATTTAAAAGGCTAACAGGGTGTACCTCTCTATCACGGAACCCAGAAGAGCCATACATACCGTAAGACCAACACACAGGCAGCCACCAGAGAGTAAGCCAGGAGAGTGCCAATTGACATGAGATCCACCAGGTCCTTCAGGTCGAAGAGAAAGGCCATCACAGCTGGGGAGGAGACAAACATCAGGATCCATGGATGGCTTCCCACACGCTGATAGCCGGAACCCCACCCACCCGTGATCCAGGGCACACAGGGGATGCTCCTTTTACTTGCTTCCTCACCCCGGCCCTTGCCATGCAAAGACCCCGGAATATTGCTTAAAAGCAAGAAAAGCTCAGAATTAAATCACATACACAGTCCTCAGCAGACAGTAATAACAATTAACATTTATATAGAGTACTTGCACCAACATGACCTCTCTTGATCCTTATGGCAACTTTGCAAGCTGGCCCTACAGTACACATGGAGAAACTGAAGTCAAACATGTTGGGGGATTTATCTAAGGTCACACAGCCAGGAAGTGGGAAAGTCAGCATCTCAACTAGGTTCTTGTGGCTCTGAGTCCAGTGTGTCTTTCTCTATACCAAGCAGACTCACAGACAGTCAGGTATGTCTATCCATCAACCTATACACCATCCATTCATCCATCCATCTGTCCATCCATTCATCCTCTGTCCATTGATCACCCATCATCTATCCATCTATCCAGCCACCATTCATCCATCCAGCACTCACTGAGGGTAGGCCAGTCAATGAGCACTAGATGTGCACCATCAAGATAGTCTCTGGCTTCCCTGATATATCATCTAAGACTCAGCCAACAGTGATGAGCAGGTGGATGGAGTCAAGTCCAGTGCTCTGGGAGGACTCACAGGGGCTCTTGACCCTGACCGTGTTATTTCCGAACAATATCAGTAGTTTTACCATGACCCCACTTAAATAAATATACAACATGCATGCTTGTTTGAAAATCTTTTGTAATTTTTAGAAGTATAAGTCTCTATTTATGTGGGTATACATGTAAAGTTCCTCGTTTAGAAAATAACTTGGGATAGATCTACTTTGGGATATTTTCAAATATCACATGCAAACAACATGATATTAAAACAAACACAAAACCATGACTTTTCCACAAATACTTCTCAAGCTCCTACAGATCACGCCAACTAAAACAAATTTAAATGGAGAATAAATAACAGGATCAAAGAGCAAGGCTGGGCCTTCTGGATAGTTAGAAGAGTATCCAACCGTGCATGCCACAGAGGCCAACGCTCCCACTCGCACAGAAACTCAAGCCATACTTGTTCCATGTGGGGTGATTTCAGGAAACCAAATACTTATTTACTACTCCCACCAAATGAAAAGAAGGAGTAAATCCCTGGTCTGGTGAATGCATGTGCTTTATAGTCGCTTTCAAGATTATAATTTGATCTCCCTTGATCAGCACAGGAAGGAAATTAAAGGCCAGTCTTTAGTATGATCAAATTACATGCAAATACTGAGAGAACACTTACTATTTCCAATTCCTTAATCTCTTAAATATATTGGTCTAAGTCCAACATATGGTGTCTCTTAACCTGACCACTGAGGTCACTGTCAAGACTGTCCAATTACATAACAGATTCACTAAATAATGAAAAACCAGCTTCCTTTCATCATGTAACATTAATACACACAAGGAAGCACACTTTGCTAAGGGCATAAACACTACTAACAACAATCTGTCCGTGTAAGATGGTCAAATGTCTTACCAATGGCTATTTGGCAAGTATAGACTGTGATGCAGACTGATCTCGTGTCACGTGTCCTACTACATCGAAAAAACCCACTGCGCTACTCACACCCTGCAAGGAGCCAGCCACTTTGGCATAAAAACAAACCAGGAACCGAAAGTCAGACATACTGGGTGGGGGTGTACTTGATCACGTCACATCTCTGTGCAATGGGATAGTGCCCACCCCGTGGGGTTAGGAGGGGCCGTTATTAAAAGAGAAAATCTAGAATGCCAATAGCATAGCATATATGCACATAAGGTTCCTTGGAGGCTCCCCTTTTCTTAATCGGGGGTCCCTGGAATATCACATCACTCCAAAGGTTCTTTGTGCACTGATTTCAGCTGTCAACACTGCCCTCTTAGTGAGGAACCTGCTATTTGGTAAGATAAGCCTCCGTGGAGCCTGCCATTATTTATAAACGCACTCAGCATGGCCCCAGCAACACCCTCAATATTTCCTGGAAAACAGGAGCACATTCCATAAGACACTGACACTCAGGGACTCTCATTTCCCCAATAATTAATTCCCAGGCTAAGATCCACGGACAATGAGTTTCCAGTACGAACAAAAAGTCACTGGGTTTATACTAGGCAGGAAGATGTCGCCCCACCAAAGTCTACTCAGGGACATTCAGAAAAGGGGAGATCCAAATGGCTCTGAAGAAATAGTATGTGTTCCAAGCTCTGCCCAATGAGAGGGCAATAATAATAAAATAATTCAACTTTTTGAGAATTCCATCACATCCTCTGTAAAACTGGCCTCTCCTCTTGAGTCAAAAGGGCAGTTACCTGGCAGTGATCCAGGTTCCAGGGGTGAAAACCAAATGTTAAAAAGGCCAGTTCCAACTTCTCACAGACCAATACAATTCAAGATACTTCCCTAAGGACTCACAGTTAAACACACTGGCATGTGGAATTCTTACCGGCAATGGCACCCGAGGTCACCGTGGCGATTATTGGTGTTTTGGTCCTATCGTTGATTTTGGCCAAAAATTTGAACAGCAGTCCGTCTTCAGCCATGGCGTAGATGACTCGAGGCATGGGAAACATGGAGCCTAAAAGACTAGACGGAGGAGAGGGCAAAGTGCATCTGTAACACGGACTCTCCGGGGAAAAAGGCACCATAATGTGACCATGATGTGGTGTACTGTACCACATCCCAGCGGGAGGGAACGGCTATCCTCCAAATGAGGTGAGCCCTTGGCTAAAGACAGACTTCAATACATCAACCCCGGAAAAAGCACTTACTGTGAGTATGTACTCTGTGAAAGGATGGCAAATGTCTAACATAAACAAGCAGAGGATCTAGTCGTAATTTTTATGAAGGGAAATTCTGCATTTATTCCCCCATAACTCTAGCTGAATCAAACAGAAAATAAAAGCACTGCTGCGCTCATGAGGATTCCTCTGTGGTTAATCAGTGTTTCCCAAACATTTCCTATACATACAGGCTAAGAGGAAATACCAGCAGCAAAATGTTTCTTATTAAAAGGCATTTACTCCCTTTTTCAAGGTAGCCTCTCCTCTGTGGCCAAACTAAGGGCCAAATGACAGTGTTCAAAGAGGTGGCCCTGGTCCCGGGACCAAAGCTGGGGACAGGGACCCAGACGTGTTGAGCAGGCGATGTTAGAAAGATGGCCACAGCCTCTCTGAATGAAAGATTAGTAACAACTCGTGGGATGGTTGATAACAAGGGGAGAAACCACAGCATCAGGGTTGGGGTGCTGGTTCTATTACGAGGGAAAAGAGTGACAGACATGAACAGCACCCCCTGTGCGTCAGGCCTCACATGGCCGACCACAGCTCACCTTCCCGAGAGCTTCAGAGGCCTCACCTGGTCGAGAGAGCACAGAGGGAGCCAACGGCCACCGCATACTTGGCACCTTCCCAGCCCACGTGCTTGAAGGCGTCGGGCAGGGGGCTGTCTTTGTCCAGGCAGAAGTACGGCATCATGAGTGTGAGGGCGGCAGACACCCCAAAGTAAGCGATGAAGCAAATCAGGAGGGAGGCGACAATCCCCACAGGGATGGCCTTCTGGGGGTTCTTGACTTCTTCGCCTAGAAGCAGCAAGGAGTCAGGCCCAGGAGAGTGAGACAGCGAGGGGCAGCTGGCGAACCCAGAAGATGCCCGAGGACGTGCAGTGTCCGGAGAGCCCGTGCCACCCATAAATGACCACCCCGCAGTGCTCGGCCCGAAGGGAAACAGGGTCTTCTGGGCTTCTGGCCACCAGTGAGGTGGTGGGGGAGGGGCTCTCCTAACAGAGACCAGACGACTTGTACACCAGGGATGGCGTTCTAGACCTTTACTCCATGGTTCAGCCAAGGAAAAGACTTGTTTCCTTTGGCAGAGAAAATTCAGGAGGCCTGAGAGAGCCCAGCCTACTGAATCGCAAGAATAACAATGTTTTAAATGGCCTCATTGCTCCCGGATGATGCACAGATATGAAATCAGGCTGCAGCCCCGGCAGTCATTACCCCGGCCTAACAGCTGAACGGTTAGTCACGTTCGTGATGCGGACTTTCCTGTCAGGCACTGCCACTCGGGGAAGTGATAAAAGGCAGGGGAAGATTAGCAGGAAGCTACAAATGGACATGTTACTCATGTGTGAGAGAGCCACAGCCGGCATATGCCCACAGGAAGGAAAACAGCAGCCCGCGGGTCAAATGCACCCAGCCCACCTGATGAGAAAGGAGGACCCTCAGCCCGGGCTCCAGGCAGCAGGCGGGCGGCCTACCTGTGGTGGCAATGCAGTCAAAGCCCACGAAGGCATAGAAGCAGGTTGCTGCCCCTGACAGGACGCCAGAGAATCCAAAGGGCATGAATCCACCATCGCCAGGTTTCCCTACTTTTGTGTCACTAGAACAAAAGAGCCAAAGATCATTAACACCCACCTCACTGCCCTGAAGAGTAAGCTGTTCTGGTTGCCCCCCCAACCCCCACTGCCAGGCAGGGGCACCCCAGACTCTTGGAGAATGGTTCCCGAGACAGCTGTCACTCCATGCCATGGGCCACTGGCCCGCAGCCCCAGGTGCACTCACTAAGCCTGTTCCAGAAGCACCCTCTAAACGTCAGCTTCAGGGAGGGCGCAGGGTCTGTGAGACAGAGTGTCCAACAGGAAAGTGGGGAGACACCAACACATGAGGCCTCTTCCCCAGGACCCTCAAACAAACTACACATTAGAACACAGCGCTGCCAGCTGGGGTCAGGGCCCCCACCCCAGGAACCAAATGTAAAAAGCTTCCCATATCTACCAGTAACTCAAGTCTCAAAAGCAGTAGAGACACTGAGGTTAAAAAAAAAAAAGTGAACTGGGGGGCCTGGGTGGCTCAGTAGGTTGAAGCCTCCAACTTCGGCTCAGGTCATGATATCACGTTTGTGGGTTCAAGCCCCATGTCGGGCTCTGTGCTGAAAGCTTAGAGCCTGGAGCTGCTTCCAATTCTGTGTATCCCTCTCTCCCTGCCCTTCCCCGTTCATGCTCTCTCTCTTTATCTCTCTGTCTCAAAAATAAATAAAACGTTAAAAAAAAAATTTTTTTTAAATGAACTGTCTTGGTCAGCAAGAGCATTTCCCAAGCCCCCTCAGTCAACAGGGATGTGTATGTGGGTGCGGACCAGCGCCCGGCAGAATACTTGAAGATTCAGAAAATAGTTCCAAGGAAGTGAAACGTGAGTCTCTAAACAGCGTGTACAGGCCCAGAATGGCCTCGCAGAGCCTAGGGCTGGCCAGCCCTCTCGTCATGCTGGATGGCGGCTCCAGGCCCCGCCTGTCATGGGTGATTCCAAGCCTCATACACCTCAGTCCTCTGGCACTGCCTGAAAAACAGTAAACCTCCCAGCCCAGAAAGGGCGGCGTGGCTCCTCCCTTGGCAGCCACACATTCAGCTGGCTGCTGGCTGCAGGCTGCAGGCCTTCTGTCGCACGGTCACCTAACACAGTCTCAGAAGAGGGTCCCCACCTCCCCTCGGCCTCTCCTAACTCAACAAGCTGACAGCTGCCTGGCTCTGCCCTGGCTCTTCAGGGCAAGATGCCCCAGACCATGTGACTTCCAAACATAAGATGAGGAACTGTAGAGAATATTCCAGTCCTAAGATGTTAAGGCTGGGTTAGCAAACTGCTGGCCAAATTTGCTTTCAGAGGGGTTTACTGACTAACTAATAAAACAGATAGGCACTTTGGATCCAATATTTCCTAATTAAGAGTGAGCCTTGTACTGATTCCTAGAGGGTTCTTGGTTTCAGAATCTGCCTCTGAGCCCTGGACGTCAGAGCGTGAAGCAGCTCCTCAATCTGGCACTAACTATGGTTCAGTAAGTAGCAACGTGTGGGAGACCCCCCGGAACCACACAAGCGATAGACGTAGGAAAAATTGTTGCCAGACTCACAGGGAAGTCGTCAACGTAAGCTGGGCCGAAAACAAACCCACAACCCAAGTACAAAAACGGCAGCCCAGGACAAGTCAGTCAGCAAGCCCCAGGCCGCACCCGCCGCGTCCACACGCACGAAGGACATGCGAGGCCCTGGTGGGCTGACGCCTGCTGCAGAAAATTTTAGGCCAAAGCCCAAAACAAAACAGTTGACAGCTGAATCACTCAGGAGAGGGGAATGAGAAGACAAATGAAGGGGACTCATGACTGAGACGCCTTCTGGGGGGCTCCTGGGACTTCCTGGGACTTCCTGGGGAAAGTCCTGGGGACTTCTGAACACGACTAGAACACAAGGTCTTTGTCAAGACCCAGCTTCCCTAAAGTGGCCAGGACAGAGACGGGCGTGGAAGGCCTCCAGATGCCCAGCCGCCTCGGTGAGCGCACTAACATCAAGGGCTATGGAACAGCCATGAATAAGAATAAATGAGCACCAGGACTGACGGGTTTGCTTTAAACCACCACAAGGCAGAGGCACCCACAAAGGTTTTGAGAATTCCACCTGAAGGGAAGAGGAAAGTGCAGGACATTACGAACATCAAACCCTGGAGAGAGGCCTCGCAGAAGAGAACCAGGGCCGGACTGTGAACAGGTGACGCAGAGAGCACTGAGCCCAGAGCTGGGGAAAGCGAGCAGAGCATGATGTCGGCGTCCTTCCCCCTCCTCAGGAAGGCAGCGGGGGCGGGATCCGACGGAAGGGGAGTGACACAGAAGGTCTCTCCCTGCATAAACTCCCGAGACCACCAGCAAGACCGACCTGGTTGCCACCAACTGTGAGTCCCTTCTCAACTGTGAGCCACATGGGTGCCCGGACACCACACAACCACAACAAAGGCCAAGTTCCTCGTATGAAAAGCCCTGCGGGAAATGCTAGCAAAGGGAACATGCAAGGTACAGAAAAGTGGATAGAGGTTACTTTTCATGTAAAAAGAGAGGGAAGGTACACCTAAATTATGTATATAAGCTACATAATAAATATAAGTGTATATTTACAATTGCTTGTGTTTATACAGATGAAGCTTCCAGCTTACACAAAAATAACAATAATGATCACTATGCTGGGGGACAATGAGGTAGATGAAGGGATGGGAACGGAATTTCTCGGTGTGAACCTTTTTATAACATCATGACGCACGAATCACACGAAAACACCATCCACTCACAAATTTAAGTTCGACATTTGAGGACAGCGGGGGCGTTTCGCTCTCAGTGGCAGCGTATCGGCAGGACACTGCCACAGAACCCGCTCTGCTTGGCCTCAAACCAAAACACGATGTTTAGGCTCCTTATGTAAACCAGTCACTGACCCGTTAACTGCGTGTGGTGGTTGTGCCCACTTGGCACCTGGCAACTTACGCCCGAGAAAAGGGGAGGCGGGAGCATGCCACCACCTGGCAGAGGTCGCCTGGCAACTGAGCAGGCCAATGCCAGGTCTCAGGTCAGTGCCCCTGCTTGCACAACCCGGTGGCCAGCTCTCCGTGGGCCACTTGACTGGTGACCCAGACGTTGGCAAACAGGGTAGCTGGCAGAGGAAGGAAGGAGAAACCGTCTCGTGTTCATAAACGCCCGAGCCGCCGGGTGAGGACTTGGGAGGGAACTTCCACAGTGAGGAGGGGGTCCTCTCCCCAGTGTGGTCTTTCCCTCCTCGGCAGTGGAAAGCATCCTTCACCAAGACTCAACACTTGTAACTTCCGCCTGCCACCCTGACAGAAACTGCCAGCCGTCCCCAGAAGCCACAGCCCCTTCCTCTCCACAGTAAAACAACTGCATATGGCAGCCAGATATGGGAGCATTAAGAATAAAGATGGCATGCTTCCCAGATGCTCCAGCTACGAGGCGCGGCCACTGGATTTAAGCAGGCATGGGGGTACACCGCCTGAGAAACGTCAGGCAAGTGAAGCGAGGGGGGTGCTCTACTACTGCTCTCCTTTCCTTCCCGCTGGTGGGAGCCATCTTGGACCCTGGGGTCACCTTGGGAATGGGGGCCATGGACAAAGCCGTCAGATGGAAGAACGGACTCTTGGACAGCCAAAGCAGTGGGCTGGGCTGACCACCTACAGACGCAGACTTGAGAGAACACAGGCTTAATTTGCAGAAGCCAATGTTATCTTTGGGTTTTCACCCCAACTGACAAGAAACTCTCCAACCAAACCTTCTCAGTAGGTTTCCATGCAGGGCAGTAGCTTTACACTTACTGCATCTGCTAGCCATCTACAGGACTCCGGGACGGGAAAGCCAAGGTAGCACATGTCGAAGGCAGTAGGGAACCAGTCAGACTGTTGGACGACATTCCTATTTCAAACCAAGAGACACCAAGGTTCACGGGGGCTTTTACAGCCAGTCATGGAGAGAGCATCAGAAAATCACAGCCCAGCCTGGTCAGGACTGCCACCAAAGCCACGCAGCCTCAGCTCTTCAGTGCTGAGTAGTAGTTTAGTTGGGAAAAGCTCTACTGTTTCAGAGAGACAAGCAATTTCATGCAAAACTACATGGCCATGGTCAGAAATACAAATCTATGGCTGAGGAAAAAAAAAAAAAAGCAGTTTACAGGTTTTAATAAAACGAAAGAGCAAGCTTTGCCCCAGACCCGCAGCACTCTACCGCAGAGGCAGTGCTCCCGGGGCGGCGGCCGGTGCAGTTCATCATCACCAGGACAGAAAGTGTGTGAGGACGGCCAGTGGCAGTAAATACCATCAGCTGGCGTAAACCATCTCTTCATAAAAACAATAAAATTGCGTGTCTGTCGACAACCAGGAAATAAGACCTTCCATCTATATTTAATTCCTGACCTATAAATAGCAACATGAAAGACAGTCCCCCAAGTTTTCAAAATCTGTTACTTCCCAGTTTATTCAGAACTGGCTTTACTCCATGCCGAGTTAATGGGCACCAATAAGCGTGGCATAAATACGACTCAGGAATGTTACGTTAAAAATCCTCATTTCTCAGGGGCGCTGGGCTGGATCTTGGGGTCATGAGTTCAAGCCCCACCTTGGACAGAGAGCTTACTTAAAAAAACTTTAAATCCTCATATCTCTGTAATAGTTTAGTCCCCAAAAGGTGCTTTGTATTTGAACTGTTAACCACATAATATTCCATGCATTCAATAGTTTCCTGTTTGGATTCCAGTAGTGACCTAGTCATGCGCATCAATGCCTGTCCGGTGACCAGACCCCTGGAAGATATGACCAGGCCCTAACTAACCAGAGGCCAAGTTCCCCGGTGACTGCTCAGATGCCCAGAGTGGGACCTCACTTCTCAGCCTCCCTTGCAGCTGGATGTGGCCCCCTACTCGATTCCCACTGGTGGCATGTGGGCAGAAGAGACATGCATCTTCCAGGTCTGCCCTGGAAAGCCCTGGGCATGCTCTCTTCCACCCCCCTTCCCTCTCTCTCTGGCAGCGCTGGACCTTGGCCATGCCCACAGCCCGGGTCTGACCAGGCAGAAGAGGACAATCCTAGAGTGTGACGGAACAACCAGGTAGATGACCAGGGTCCCTGAAAGCCAATCAACCTGGGGTCTCAGATCCATGTCAGGATCTGAGACATCCTTGTAAGACCACCGCATTTCAGGAGGGTCCTCCTCATCAGAGCAGTTTAACTTTTGGTCATAACTAAAATAGAGTCACAGATAAAATCTCACTCCCCATTCTCCATCCCAGGACCCTAAGAGTCACCTGAAAAGTCTGGCCAAAGAAGATCAAAAAGAGAACATTCTAATTGGCTGGCTTTTGTTTCCTAGATAATCTGAGCTTGCTGAAAAGGCTTCCCTGAAGGTCCTGAAAGAGCACCGGTCTGAAAGCAGGCCTGTTGTCTGCCTCCAATCCTGAGCGTCTTGAATCAGAAATTATAAGGGAGATGGGGCCACTGGCTTTCAGGGCCGGTGAACCCAAGATGATGGCAGAGAAAAAGACTATTATAATCACATGTTGACACTTCAGTAATGCGGAAAACCTCTGATAAAAGCCTGTGAGGGGCGCCTGGGTGGCTCAGTCAGTTAAGCGTCCGACTTCAGCTCAGGTCGTGATCTCACGGTTTGTGGGTTTGAGCCCCGCATCGGACTCTGTGCTGACAGCTCAGAGCCTGGAGCCTATCTTCAGATTCTGTGTCTCCCTCTCTCTCTCTGACCCTCCCCCACTCAGTCTCTGTCTCTCTGTCTCAAAAATAAACAAAACTATAAAAAAAAAGCCTGTGATAAAAGTTTCACGTACCTCTTCTTCCCTCTACATTAGTAAGAAGAAGACATCTCAAAATAAAGTGATATCACCATGGTTTTGCAGAGAAAATCATCTCTGAATATAAAATTTAGAGGTTGGTCATGAAACAGAATATGAGGAAAAGTAGATAACTTACGGAGACTGACATCGATCCCCAACGATGTGTAATTCTAGAATTAGACTGAAAATCTGTTTTCCTGAATACCCTCATCACACAATGTTCTGTCGAGTTCAGGGAAATGAAACCTAACACAAATTTCAAACAGATTTACTGCAAAAAAATTAATTCAAATTCAAATTATATTTGTTGAAAAAGCATATCCTGTTGTAGCCAGGAACATGCCCCCGATGCACGTGTGTGTTAAGTACGAGTCAATGTCACACGCGGAGAGGAAGACGCAACAACTCACTTGTTCAGGCAGAGATGGTGGGATGTGTTCCTGAAGTCCTCCTCCGTGAGCTGCCAGTTTTTAATCGACCCTTTCACGAACCCTGACACCATTATGAAGCCCAAGACCAGAACGTTGACGCAGGTGAATATTTTGTTGACCATGGCTGACTCTTTCACGCCGAGAGTTAAAAGTCCTAAAAAAGCACACAAACACGAAAATTTTGCCTGAGGGTGTCAACTTTGTGCAAGGCAAGTCCTTCCTGCGACAGGAACAGGATTGGACAAGAAGGTGACTTAAGAGGAATCCAAGTGGCACCAAACCTCCAAAGATTTCTGTGAGCCTCTGGGAATGGGGCTGAATCAGTAATCTCCCTAGAGGCAGGCATCAAAATAAACCAAGTCTATGGGGTGGTTCACGAAACTTTCGAAGTCGGCCTTCCGGGTCCCCCTCGAGGTTGAGGATGCCACCCAGGGGGCACCAAAGGACTGCAGAGACGGGGAACATCACGGCCAGCCGCTCTGGAGAGCAAGTCCTTCCCAGGGATGAAGAGAAGGTATATCCTGGCACCTTCTCCCCCAACTAATATGCTTTCCTAGGACTCCCCTCAGGGGGCCAGGGCTTTTTTTCCTCCAAGGAGACACTTTGCTCAGTTTCTTGGTGGGGGTTTTTCAGATGACAAAATTAGTCAGACTCACTTCGGAATGTTAGTGGTCACTAGCAAGGACAACTCCTGATGATTACAGAACCACGGATCATGTGGTTCGTCAGCGGGCTCAGTGCAGTAACACAATGTCTCAGCTAGACTCAGAGGAGCTCATAAACTCACATTAAGAAAAAAAAAAAAAAGACAAGCGATAACAATACACAGGAACTGCGTGACAATACCATCTCTAAGGCTTAGAGGCCACAGGATCCCCTTGGAGCGAAGGTGCCCTCTGGGGACTTCTGTGGCTGCCCTCCTGGCTGGCTAAGAAAAGCTTGGAAACGTGTCGGGGCGACAGGTGGCCACCACATACGGCTTGCGACTGCTGCCCTGTCGTGTACACCTTCTACACACTTAAAATAGACAATGCATTTCACAAGAGATTGGATCCTGAAGTGAACGCATTAGAAGGGAAGTGAGCAGTTAATCACAGGGAACACCTCATCGGGCTCTGCTCTGTTTTCTCTTTGCCGTCCCACCCTCTCATGTTTATGAAAAGCTCACTAGTGCGAACTTAGTTTCTGATCCGTGTTTCTGCCAGCTGGACCACGAGACGGCTGAGATTGGCCTGCGCAAGATGATTTCAATTACGCGGTGCGTAAAATAAGGCGTGTTGTTTTTAAAACCTATCCAGTGTTTTCCAATCTCAAAGGGGAATTTATCTGCATTCAGCCTAATGCTTACTCAGTAAATGCCCCGCTGAACAAAAGTGCCATCTTCCAGGCTGACACAGATAAAGGTCACTAGAAGACTCTGCCATCCGCTGTGTTCAAGCAACATCTGGAGTTTTTAAATTCTGTACCCACGATTCTGTCTTGAAACTTATCTATTTAAAGGGCGTTTTGACAGCTGTTAGGTGTAAAACCACCTAAGACTTCTCCGACGCCCAAGACACAGACCGCCCTCACCCCCACATCCTCCTGGCTGAAGATGCCGCTGTCCCTTCCAAATGCTCGTCCACCAGATCAAGGGAGCTTGTATGCCTGGGTCACTGTTTGTACACAAAAAGCTTGTACAAATGACTCCACAAACAACTACACAAACTCTCCTTTAATTAAATGGCAGGCAGCTCTCACAGCTGTTCAACAGGCCAACCCTGTGTGTACAAGAAGCCATTAGGACAAAAAAGATGTCTGCATTCGTTACAGAAAGAAAACAAGAAAATGAGGGGAAGGGAGAAAGAAAAAAGGAGGGAACAGACTTAATGGGAGCCTGTCTTACCCCTCAGGCCCCTCACTCCAACCTGACATGTGGCACTGTGGGGCTTTTACCTGTTAGGATAAGAATTATGATCACGGCAAATATGTCTGGGTTTTCGGCCAGCACTCCGGGGGCGTTCAGGGCCATGTGCCTCCGCGAGAACTCCCCGATGGGCCTGCCGATCAGCTCGTCAAACGTGGCGCTCCAGGCTCTCGCCACGCTCGAAGTACCTGCCAGGAGAAACACGCACGAGAGGAAAGTGAAGGAAAACAATGAACAGAATTTTTCATCGAGCTCAACTCCGCAGCCTCTGTGTGGGGGACCCAGATGATGTGCTGGAACATGGCAGCAGCCGGGCCTGGCCTGTGCTAGGCCGGAGATCAGACTCAGTGTCTGCAGGGACATGAGAAGAAGGCGCAGGCGTCACGGGCCTGGAAACACAACTTTCCATCACAACCCGACATGAGCACGTACGATGTGTTCCAAATATACGACTGAGTAACAAATGGTATACAGAACAGCATTCTCGCCCTCATCACCTGAGACGCACTCTGAGAGTATTTATTCTACTCTGAGTATTTTATTTCGTTACTAAAAGAAATACTGGTGGCAACCGTAGCACGGACTTTTCAATCTGCTCACGGGGTGTGGTCAGCAGCTGGAGACACCTGGCTTGGGAAGAAACTTTTCCACGACCCTCCCGGTGACAGAGCTGACGGTCCCTAGCCGCAGGTGGAAGCTGTTCTCCCAGCAAGAGGGGACCCCACGAGACCCACACATGCTGACCCTCACCCCCAGCCAGAGTCACAGGCTCATCCCGGAGCGGGTGTCAACCCATCTCTGCCACTTGTGTGCCCAAACCCGGACTCACATCACCTAACTCGGGGGCCACAGGTCCCCAAGTGTCTGACCACAGACAGAGCCAGCTCCACACCCCCCAGCAGGAGGAACACACACACAGATGCGGCACCTCAAAGGCCGCCGACTGCTGGCTGCGCCCTCTCCCTATCAGCATGAATGACATCACCGCTTTTCCAGGAAATGTCACTAAAATTCCAGGACTCACATAGAGCATTTTCCTTTGTTTTCAAGGGGGCCTTACTGGTCACTGTGTCTGGATCACCCACAGGATTCGGCCAGAGGGAACTACAGAGATTTGGTGCTGTTATTTGCTATCTTGCAGAGTATTTTTTTCCCATCAGCTCAGAAATTTAACCACGTTTCTTCATCCTCAGCGTCCAGCCTATTATGACTTCTGTCCCTCAGGGCCACACAGCCCAATGAAGACAACTGGCCTCCCCACCACTTCCCCACAGAGGTCAGCTCCCTGCGGATCAGGCCCCACAGCCTACCGTGTGGGGTGTGAGCCACCCGCCTTCCTTCCTGGCCTACCCCACTCCCTAGCTCTGAAACAATGCTTAAACACACACACACACACACACACACACACACACACGCACGCTAGGAGAAACTGCCCTTCCCTGAAAGCTAAAGCTGAGAATCACTCCCCAGTAACACATGTGTGAGTCGGTCCCCTACAAGCAAACAACACTTGGGCAAATAACCTTTCATTTGTTGGTGTGGAAGCAGTGGGCAATGCATGCTCCTCCTGGTTCTGCTTTAGGCCCAGGGAAATCCTCTGGGAACAGAACAGCCCATTTAAGATGGCTATGTCCCTACTCAGGGACCTGAGCTTGTACTAGCATTTGTGGTTATAAGTTTTGGTGTTGTGCTAGAAAAAAAACCACATTATTATGAATTTTATTTTTGAACGTAGAAGTCTGAGCTATGGTAGCTGTCTTTGGTACCAGAGTCAGTGAAAAGAAAGGGATGTGTGGCTCAGAGAGCCTGGTGGGAGCCGTCCACCAGCTGGCCTGGGCAAGCGACAGTGGGGGCCCCGCACAGAGCCTGGGGCCAGCACCCAGCAGGCAGCACATGGTCCCCTGTGACATTCCCAGTACAGGGGACACAGGAACGAGCTGGGACCCTCTTACCACATCTTCCTGTGTTTTGATATTACAAAAAGCCTGCTGAAACATCAATGGAACGTTTAGTGGCTATTTAAATTTCTACTTTTAAAAACTGGACATTCATATCCTTTGGTTATTCTTATTCTCATGTGCTTGTCTCTTTTAAGTTGATGTGTTCAACTCTGGTTGTAATCAAAATACAAACAACATAAAGAGAAACAATACCTTCTCACCTACCAAACTGAGAAGACTTTATATTTTTAGTGTTTTTGTTTGCTGGTTGTTTTTTTTAATGCCACTGTCCAGGGTCAGCATGCATATGAGGAAGGGGGCCCCTGGCCACCTGGAGAATCACAGGTAATAGAGACCTTAAAAATACACAGGTCTGGGGTGGCTCACTGGGTTGAGTCAGCTCAGGTCATGATCTCATGGTTTCTGGGTTCAAGCCCCACATCGGGATCTGCACTGGCAGCACAGAGGCTGTTTGGGATCCTCTCTCTCCCTCTCTCTCTGCCCCTCACCTCCTAGTGTTCTCTCTCTCAAAATAAATAAATAAACATTTTTTAAAAATATGCAGCCCACTGACCTAGACATTGTTTCTTAAGACCATTTTAAAGGAAAAACAAATCATGGCTATGCCCAAAGACATTAAGTGATTTACTGTTTATAACAATAATAACACAACTGGAAACAATCTAAACACCCTACAAAGACATCTAAAAAAATATGCTATGTAGAGAAAACTATATAATGGTATATAGTCCTTTAGAATATTACTGCAGAAAAATCCTTAATACTATGAGAAATCCTTACTATATACTGTTTCATCAATAAAGAGATATACTAGACAAAAACTATACATTTAAGTTTACAAAAACATTAACAATAGTTAGATCCCTAAACTCTTATGAACAGAGACTGTCTTATTCCTCCACTGGGTCCCTAATAACTAGCATAATGTCTGGCACAGAGGATGGACTCAAATATTTGTTGAAAGAATGAATGAATAAATGAATGAACAATTAATGAATTTCTCTGGGTTATTAGACTGGGTAATGTCTACTTTCTACGTCGTGCTTTCTATATTTCCCAAATTTTTCTCTATCAATGATAAGTTTACACTGGTGATCATAATCAAAAATGCTAAAGGAACTATACTCTTTTAAGTAATAACAACTTATCATTAATTCTATGTCTCTTGTGTTAACAGGACTGACCTCCTGGTTGGCCTGGCTTCTCCTCACTAACAGTCTGATGCACCTGATTGTTAAAAACGGGGCACAGGACCAGAAAGAGCAGCAATCCCCAAAGGCTGCTCCCTCCTTTCATAAAAGGGAAAGGGAACATGTACAAGAACAGCAGTCAAGGGAGGACCCTAGACTCTAGGGAGGAGCTGGACTCAGTCCACTTGGGGAGCTAAGTGGAGCATGGCCCGTGGTTTAGAGGTGAGAACAGCAGAGGGGGAAGAAGCAGGCTCCAGGCCTCCAGGGACGTACCGATGATGTAGGAGAGGATTAAGTTCCAACCAGTGACGAAGGCCCAGAGCTCCCCGACGGTGACGTAGCTGTAGAGGTAGGCTGAGCCCGTCTTGGGGACCCGAGCACCAAACTCTCCATAGCAGAGGCCGGCCAGCACCGAGGCCAGCGCCGCAATCAGGAAGGAGATGACGATGGCAGGGCCCGCGTCCTCACGGGCCACAGCTCCGGCCAGGACATACACGCCGGCACCGAGCGTGCTGCCCACTCCCAGCGCCACTAGGTCAAAAGTGTTCAGGCAACGAGAGAGCCGGCTCTCCTCCCGGCTGCAGTCCACGACCTTCCGGCGCAGCATCTGATGGCCGATGCTGAGCAGAACTTTGCACCCCATGGTGCTGTTCAAATCTGTGGGAGGAAAAGAATGAAAGTGTCCGTGATTGCCTTTCATTCCACCCATTAACCTCATCTTCTAGTGACACAGACAGCCACCATGTCCTTTACTGTCATTTACTGCTAAAATATTTTACATCTCAGAACTCCACAACTGGTTGTCTGAGCATGCACCTGCAACTTCTCCCAGCCTCAGGCTGGCCCAGCATGGGCAGAAATGCCGGGGGGTCAAGCTGCCTGCACTTTGAGGTCTCTGAGCTTCCATATTGATTTCAGTTCTCAGTTGGGAACCTTCTATGGACAGAAATTACACAATATGAGAAACATAAATGAATGGCATTGTTCTCACCCTCAATAATCATACAATGTCCCATGAAAAACAAGATGTTATTCCAAGTATCATGCTGTGGAAGGCAAACCAAACCATATTTAATTATTAAAACCCAGAGGGCCTTGAATAGCAATGACGATGCCTTTCCAGACCTTTTTGGGAATCTCCTGAGGGCAAGAACCAAGCTGCTTCTGCTTTTAAGTTAACACAGAATTAGGTACAGAGCAGAAAAAATGTTGAATTATTACAAGTTAGGGTTTTTTGTAACTGTTTTCACTCCAAGAAGCCCTTTTCTTCTGGGCCAAAATAGTAGCTGAATGTGCTACGTGGTACGCTTCTGAGCACAAATCAAGAGAGGGTGCATGTTCACCAATGGCTTACGTCACCCAACCTGCCTCACCTGGGGCAAGCCCAGGGCGGGGCCCCGGCAGGAGAGCGCAGCAGGGACCACATCCCAGGCCAGCACTCCAATCCCTCTCCTGTAACACACAGGCCAATCTTGCCTGGCAGCTCATTCCACGGGGGCGAGGAGGGCCAGTGAGCCCTTGGCCAGGATACCAGCGCCCACCCTCAAAGATGTGGAACGTACCTCCCCAGCCTTAAGGGGACTGCCCACATGACCTCCTTCCACAAAGGACAGCCTGGAAAAGGCAGAAAAGGGTGGAGAAACCAAACCAACACTACCTCAGCCAGGGGGCCATGGTCAACAAGGATTAACACTGGATTAGGTGATGTGAGGAAAAGGGCATTTGACCTCTGTGATCTTCCTCCTCAAACCCATTATCCCAGTCTGATCATGAGAATAATATCAGACAAATGACAGACAGCGAACATTCTACAAACACCGGACCTGTGCTCCTCGTAACTGTCAGGTCCTCAAGAACAAGGGAAGGTCAAGAAACTGTCACAGCCAAGAGGAGCCAAAGGGACACATGGCAGCTAACTGTAACGTGGGATTCTGGATGGGATCCCGAGGTAGAAAAAGGATAAGGGGAAAACTAATGAAACCTAAATAAAGTACAGGCATCCGTTGTACCAATATCGGGTCATTGGTTGTAACCAATCATCCACACCAATGTAAGGTGCTAACGATCGAGGGAACAAACAGAGGTGTGGAGTAAATGAGAACGCTCTGTACGATCTTCACAATTTTTCTACAAATCTAAAACCGTTCTAAACTGAAGAATTTATTTAAAAAAAAAAAGGCCATATGCAGAGAGAAGCTATCATCATGACTTTTAGCTACCAAGACACAAAAAAAAAATCACTGCTTTTTCATCTTTATTATCAATTGGCGTTTATTGACCTAACCTTGCTACAATTAAGTCACTGGAAAAATAACCTAAACGGAAAATGCAGATCTAGCAAAGTCCATACCTAACCACCTAGAACACTTGACCTGCTCCTCCAACGCCCTGTGGCCCCAGTCAGGACCCTCTGTGTGGTCACACAGGAAAGGGGCGGGGCTCTCTGTACTTCATTTTCCCAGCCAAGGGGGGGAAAATGTTGATCTCAAGACTCAGAAGTTTTCAGGTAGGAGGATGAATAAGGGGCATGTGTTCTGAGCCCCTTGTTATAAAGATGAAGAGAAATGACTCAGAGAGCCAAGGGTCAAGTGAGGTCATGGAGCTGGGCAGGCACATGGCGTGGCCTCGATGCTCAGCTAGGGCTTCGGCATTCCAGGTGGGAAGGAAATGACATCGCTTGAGCAGTGAGGTGGGGAGGATGTGGGCGACACAGGTTTCCTGGGCTATCAAAGGTGAGGCCCTGAGGGACCTGCCAGGGCCTCGGGTCCTTGAGAAAGCCCCAGCTCTGCTGAGCGGGACCAGGGTATAATTCCTCCTGGACCACCTTGTGTTTGCCTCCTTCCACGACTTAGCTGGATTTACTCAACTCCGATTGTAAATCACAACAAAGCTTTTAGGAAACCGCTTGGATGATGAGCTAAATATGCACCATTTCAGCACAAGCACCAGCAGCAAAGGCTGTGCTAGGGGGTATGCAGAATGCCTGCAAAATAGCTTCCCCATATGGCTTTTGGCAGGGCAGGGAGCCTCTGAGGGGGACAGGGGTCTCCCAGGGCAGCAGGAGGGGAAGCTCCTGCCCTGGTATGTACCTGCACGGCCTTCAGGCCGCTTGGTAAATGCAGCTGACATTTAGAGAGCGCCTTTCTGCTCCCCACCCCCACCCAGATGTAGTCGGGTTAATAATAAGTGGATTCTCTCCCTTGAACAGTAAAAGCTAGTGCAAGGCAAAGACGATGTAATGAATGGCATCTTCTTTCCTCGGCCTCACAGAGTAAAGTAGGCCATGGGCCCAGACGGCTGGGATGAGCCTGCCTTCCTCCGAAGGCACAGACACATTCTGTCTCCACGATTCACACTCCTGTCCCCAGAGTTTGCTGTTGTCTGGCGCACAGGAAAAGCTGCTGGGGCCCGGACGCAAGCTGGGGACACGCTTCTGCACCTCCTCGGGACAGAAGGCGAACGAGAGCCCAGGGATCACCTCAGGCCAGAGTGAGCCACCAGGACATGCAGAGCTGTGCGGGGCCACGTGTGCCTGTGAGCCGCCGGCACCCGGTGGGCACGTCCCCAGCTAAACACCCACTCCAAGGACTCGCTTCCTGACGCTGGAGGCTCAGCCCCGTCTTCAGAATGAAGGAGACAGGTTACTGTACACAGAAATCTAGACACAGGCACGGGTTTTCAAACACAATGTGAAAAGAGAACTCTGTTGAGAGTACAAAACGTGACCAGACAGAGGTAGTTCATTTCTTTTAAACAGGCGCGAGGTGGCTCTTTGCTCTGGGGACAGTCCTCAGCCTTCCCTCACCCCCAGCAGTCCCGGGGAAAGTGCTCTGTGAAGCACTGCATGGGGAGCACAGCATGGACCCTGACAGGACGTCAACCTCCCACTACTTTTACCTTGGTCACTTTGCTTTGCTTTTCCTCTTTCTCAGGTTTTATTACTGAAGGACAGTGACGTGCCATGTTCTCTCGGACCTTGGTCACCCTGGAAGTACTCACCGCTTGGCTATCCGGGGAAAGGGTAATAAAAAGCTCAGGGGAAGAAATGCAGTCAAATGCTGCCGGGGGCCCAGAGCTGACAGCTCAGGGAGACGAGAGTCCCCAGTTGGTTGGTTTCTACTTTCTAGGATGCTGAAAACGAGATACCTGGCGCGTCCTGGGTTTACTTTTTAATAAATATCCTTTCTCCTTAGAAGTAGCATAAAACTACATTCTCCAAGTGGCGTCATCCGACAGGATTCTGTACACATTATGCCACCACTTATGCTCGTGCTGAGACCCTAAAGCCCGTCATCCAACCAACAGTGAGCTTAAATAACACTCACCTGCGCAGAATGAATCTGCCCATGCGCGTCCCCGCAGTGGCCGGCTGGCGGCCTTCTTGCTGTGGGGGCCTGCGCAGAAAGCGGCGGCAGTGCTTGAAACACATTACCTGAAACTTAGGCTATCCTTTCTTGTGCGGAGGAATCTGTATGTTGTCAACACCTACACTTTTACTTGAGGTTTTGACAGAAATCTTGCCACAGCGAGAGTCTCCAATCTGTCTCACCCCCTGCATCCCCTTATAAAAAGTAAAGAAAATGTGTCCCTTTCCCACAGAAATTCTCACTCCGAGTTTCATTCTAGTAATCCCTATGGAGCAACAGGAGCAAAATGATCCAATGGGTCAGGATTGTGGATATGAAGACTGTTTTGAAGAGGTCTGGAAAGGTGGGCAGATGTGCATGTATGACTTTTTTCAGTCTCAAATTTAATTAAGGCTTGAGGGAGAGAAGGGAGAAGATGGAGGCCTTTATACTAAGTTCATAAATGCCATCCTTTGAAGAAAATCTTAACACTGAGATCTTTACTAAGTTCATGCTTTCACTTCTCCTTCAAGTGGTCTTCAGAATGGCCCAGGCGCCAGGGCCAGCCACCGAGAGTGAAAGCGATCACGCCGGCAGCAGGTACGCTGGGGCCTGCGTCTGCAGCTGGCTAGAGAAAGCGGGGCTTTGCCAGGTGCTGGCCTCACGGGACACCACTAACGGGAGGGCACACAGAGCCGGTGAAGTGGCTTTAGCTTCCCTACAGCATGAGCAGCTGGTCCACCACACGGGGTGAGGGGGCTGCCCCCAAGGCACCTTGAGGGCCACAGCGCGCCTGCGAGTCCAACATGGAAGGGAGTGGGCTGCTCACAGCCGTGACCTGCGACCAGGCAGCAGAAGTCAAGAAAAGAGAGTTCTAGGGACATGGGCTATGGTGAAACAGGAGACTCACGGGGAGGAAAACAACCAGCGTTGGAGGCAGTGCTCTTGCTCTCAGGGTCAGATCCACATCCCCCAGAAGTGAGTAGACCCACGAGCAAGAAGTTAAAAAAAAAAAAAAAAAAAACCCCACCCACAAAATCAGAGTGTAGACAGGACCAGCAGACTACTAAAGATGGAGACCTGAAGTGGGCATGGCACCACGAAAGGTGGGGAGAGGACAGAATTGATCCAGAAGTACAGGGCCGGGTGCAGGGTCAAGGGTGAGGCAGCATGCCAGCGACGGTCAGGCTTTGCTGCGGGAGCCGGCTCACACCCACGGGTCCTCCCCAGGCAGCAGGGGCCCATCAGCCTGCGGGGAAAGGAGACTTCAGAACCTGGATTCTTCTAAAGCCCCCATTTATCTGACCCCAGGCAGCAAGGGACATTGTGGGCACCTAACTAAACTCCCCCAAAGCTCACTGATCTCACTATTTTGATGCTTGTGCTCAACCCGGCCAGGGTTTGCAGATGTGCAGAAAGCCACAGTCCTACCCCAGAAGCAGAGTGCTGGGGAGGGAAGATGTGAGCACGCGTGATGGCTCTGGGACCCAGGCCCACAGGGTGACAGGACTCCAAAGGAGGTAGAACGGTCTATCTCAAAGGCCACTTCAGGTTTCGCCCCTGCTATCCGTTCCTATGGAATCCTTCATAAGTGAAACAGTTTAAAGCAAAGAAACAATGACCATTCATCTTTATGGAAAATTTTTTGAGCATTCCCATTCACCTCTGTTAGGCTCTTCCGACACCTTAGGACACACCTTGCTAACAGATGCACAAAGTAGACTGAGATAAAGCAGAGATGCTCACAGACACAGGTCAAAGCTCTGGTGGCTTGATGCAGGGCATGATTCCTGGGGAACGCGCATGGCTCTGGGCACTCTGGATCTAAGCAGCCTCTAGAAAAGCTCACTGTAAAACAAATGCTGGATGCAAACCTCCGAAAACTGAGGGATACCTGTGCTTTCAGGGGGAACAGAGGTGTAGTCTCATCAAGCAAAGGAGGAGGCCTAAAGTCCACAGGGCCACCTACAAGTGTGCTTGCTTCCATCAGAAGCCTCAGTCATAAAAATGGTTTATGCTTTTCTATCACAACCCACAGCCAATGTGGCTTCTCACCGGCACGGGCGGGCACAAGATCCAATGTGATTGCTGTGGCTCACAGTGCCCACAGTTCTCCAGACCTTGGTGACTTTAACACCCTGGCCATATCAGAAAAAGCCCCAGGAGCCCTGCGGCCCACAGCCTACCTCCTTCTAACTGATTCAACAGGGCTAAGTGCAGAAAGCTGCCAGAAAGCTCATCAATAGCAATGTATACAGGCAGCACATGGCCATAAGCCCTAAGTCTGCAGAGCAGAACTGCTGGACAGAGAGGGGGGCGGGCAAGAAGGCAGGGTTCTGCCTCAGTGCTGACTTCCTGGCAACAGAGGGACAGGCCCAGGAGGAGAAGGCCATGAGGACCCAGCTCAGGTGCATTCGGGGCTGGGCAGGACAGCTTTCAGGCACAGAGGGGAGGCAGCCGGGGATTACGGGGTCATGTCACTACTCAAGGGACTTCCAATGCAGAAATGGCAAAGAGCAAGGCAAACGGGGATGGAGAGACTGACCGTGAGCACAGCAGTGGCCTCTCAGCCAGCCAAGGAGCATGAAGGAACAGGGGACCTGGCTCCACGGTGGCCATGAAGGGTCACCATGCCTCGCACCTGAGAGAGGACCAAGGAAATAACCCTCGGGGCTGAGAACTGACAGTGCTGTTGATCAAAGAACTAAAACAAGATCTGTCGAGTGCAAATCTGTGGCTGAAATGCTGTGCATGCAGTAATAAGTTTTCGATGGCTTTAATGTCCTGGGAATACATTAAGCAAACAAGGACATCATTATATACATTATATACATTGTCCCAATATGGGGAGAGGGGTATGTGAAAAGTACCAAAATACTGAGATTATCTTTCAGATTATGGGTTTTCTTCTTTTCCGCATTTGCCATACTATCTGTAATGAGATGTGTTACTTTTTTAAGCAGAAAACAACAGTAATAATAACAACTAACATTTTGGGGCATTAGCCAAATGAAAAGTTCCCTTCCATAAGCTAATTCATCTACCCTCCACACCACTTTATCTAGGCAGCAATACTCTGCATTCCAGAAGGAAGGGAACCCAGCATTACCAGAGCTCAGGAATTCTCAACCTGGCTGTACAAGAGGGTCATGTGGGAAGGTTTTTAAAATAAATGACGCCTGGCCTACCACAGATCAAGTCACTTCTGTGACACTCTCCGAGGTAACCTCCCCAAGGGCACAAAGTCAGTGAAAGATGGAGTTAGGGCTCAAACCCAAGTCTTTCTGCTCCAGAGCCCTGCCCTGTCCCCTGAAGTGGGACCTCCAGGTCTAGGGGAGGGGCACAGAGGGTGTGGGGAGGTAGAGAGGTGGGGACAGATAGCACAGCTGACTGGCAGAGATGAGGGCCTCCGTGTGTCCCACCGGGAGAAGAGCCGCATCCTAACCCCCCCCCGCGGTGCCCCAGCGCGGGAGGCACCAGGCGGTATTTGCTGTGCCGGGACATGCAGAGCATCCACAGCGGACACTCAGAGAGCCTCAGCTGACTTAAATGTAAGAAGCTAGCAGGAAACCGACCCTCCTTGTAGGTAATCACTACCATAACCATCAATAACTTAGGAGGGTCTCTCTGTCAAAGAAGATTTTGTTAGGTGAATGGTTCGAGTTCCCAAAGTGCACGTTTCTGTTTCTCTAAATGAAGAGAAATGTAAAAAAGTTGCCAGTTGGGTTACATCCAGCCTAAGCAGCAGAGTCTTGCCTACTAAGATTTGACACAGTTCCCGTTTTCCTCACTGCCATGGGGCCTATTCTGTCCCCCACCTCCTTTCTTGGCCCAGCTGAGGACCACTCTCCGGCTCCCTGTGGGACAGCTTGAGCACCTGTGTCAGCTCTGCCCAGGGTTTTCTGAGGTCCAAATTCGTATCTTTCTATCAGTATTCGGGGTCTCTGTCTCCACGTCTAATGATGAGACAGCACTGCTGCAGGATGCTTACGACGGTCAAATGAGATGATGCATGAGGGAACACACTGAAAAGCCAAATTCACTATTCTTCAAATGCAAAGAGCTGCTATTTTTGCCATGCTAGCAGGCACTGATTCCTCATTCTAATCTCTTTCTTCAAAATCTCCGTTTGCAATCTGTTTGTCAGCTATCTCTGCTCCCCCGAAGTGGAAGCAGACAATCCCCATCCATGAAGGGCTCCCGTCACTACCGCTGTCTTGAACTGAGGCTGTGCACAGATACTGCGGTCTTCTTCGCTAGACTCAAATATTTTCAACGCTGTTCACTCAACTTGAAGAATGACATAAAAAGTAAGAAGCCAGTGGAAGAATTTTAGGTACATTTGCACAAAACCCAGATACGATCTCGAAATGCTCCTCTGTGAGTCAGCAGGATGTGACTGGACGGTATTTGGGTCTCTGGACAGTGTTGCTGTCACAAGGGATGGCTGTGCTTTAACAGAAGAGAGGCCCTATGTATAGAAATGCGTTACAACAAAAACATGTATTCTCTTGGAAGCTCAGGGCTCCTTTGCCATGTGCCTTAAATTATACTCACCTCTGTAGTATGTAACAAAAGTGTGCAGAATCTGCAATCTGAAGGCAGGTAACCTACAAACCCTGTGGGCAGGTCCGTGGGAGACCCACTGCCTGTCTAGCACATGTTGGTTAACCAGAACTAAACAGGAGCCTTGTCCTAAGGAGTGAGAGATTTCATAAAATCAGCCTTATATGAGCAAGCACTTCAAAACCGTTGTACATTTGGCTCTCAAACAGAAAAGAAGTCTTAAAGAAAGTTCCCCTAAGATCAGAATTCAGACTTATGACCACAACATTGCCTCTTTATTTCTCTAGGCCTCTAAGGTATCCCGAAAGACAGAGTTTTCCGTGGCTCCTTCCAGAAACGTCCTCTGTTTCAAAAAGCACAAGGAAAACTGGCCTCTGAAACCACAGCAAGGCAGAGGACCAGAGACCATCAACAGCAAGTGCTCCTCCTCTCGTGAGAGCAAGAGTGGAGTTCAGGCAGATCGCCCACAGCCACCTAACCTACAGGTGGCGAGCCAGGGTTTGGCCTAGGTCATCAGATTCCAGAAGCCCTACTCTACGCTGTGGGCCAAACAGATTCAACTCTGACCAAGCCTGTTGCCCCTGCTGTCGACAATGTGTCACCTGGTCCTACAGATAAAAGATTCACAAGAGTTCAGTGACAACCTCTTCATGAATGCCTCTGCAAAAATTATGTCACTTTTCACGTGGTGGAGTGAATCAAAGGAGTCTACCCACTGGCCAACACCCACCAGCTTTGAGTCAATAAGAAGCTTTATCTGAGACTGAGGAAAAGTGGGTTATGTGGGTTGCAGGGCTCAACCAGGGCTTCAGGGAGCATTCCGGAAAGCATACAGACAGCAAGGCTTAGAAAAGTACATAAAGGAAAGAACTGGCCCAGGAAGATGGATTAAGCTTATGCTGGAGATATTACATCCTGATAAAAGTGGGAAGAAAGTATCAAAAAAAAAAAGGCATGTATAGCAGCCTTGAGAAATAACAACATACCGAATGTGAGTTTTTACAAAGAATGGTCTAGAAGGGAAATTGAAATAGGTGTTTCTGAACAGGGGACCTGGGGCATTTTTTGGACTGTGCATTTTGACAATTTTCTCTATAAGTGTGGTACTGCTTCTGAGTTAAGGGGAAGGAAATATTCTAATAAAACCAACAAATAAGTGGAAAGAAAAAGGAAGGCATAAGGGTCCAAAGACAAGTTGACCCCATGTCAAGAGTCCACCTGGGAGATATGGATAGTTGAGTACATGGGGTTTCATTATGCTTTCTCTCTACATTTGTGCACATTTGGAAATTTCCAGAAGTGAATGTGAAAAGAAAGGAATTCATCCAGGGCTGACCTAGAAAACAAAGAGGAAATTCTTCTACAGCCTGTATCAATCAACCCCTACCTCCAGGGCCAGGATAGCCCCTCATTGCTGTTAGCCATGGCCACATATTAAATAGGCTTTTATGTAGGATTAGGTTGAACCATATGAAATTGTCAGTATTCAGCTATTTTTTACATAAAAAATGACTCAAAACAAAGAATCTGTAATAGGCAGATCTGGTCTTACCTCTTACCAGTCCCGTTCCCATACAGACTTAGGTCTGGATCACTTATGGGGAATTAGGCAGAAATCAGAAAAGGCAACATGAGTCCCAAAGAGCAGTTACTAGAGAAAAGGAGTGATGCGTAGGCTACTTGGGAGCTGGTGGCCGCTGAAAGACAGACACACGTGTGTGCTGCACACTAGGACGGACACGTGAGCGGCGCGGCAGCTCATCTCTCACCACTGAGCGGGCTGTGGCCCCACAGGGGCGGAAAGGCACAGGTCCCCAGACACACCCCGCAGGTGAGGTGGGGGGAGGGGAGCACAGGGCAAGGCAGGACGGTCCACTTACAAGGCTTGCAAGGCCAGCTGAGGGGTTTACACTTAGACATAAACATTGTAAGCAAAAGAAGGACATCAGAAATATATTTTCTGGGGAGGCTTGATCCGGTCTGGTTGTGAAGGACAGACAGCACCTGGACAGCTCACTGCTCTCGTGGCTCGGCCTTCTTTCTTTAGGGAGCAAATTCAATTATATTTGCTTTTGAGCATGATATTTTAATCCAACTAATAAAGGACTTTTGAGCAAGCAAATGCTATAAATCGTTCACATTTACCTGCCGTGCCATTTGCTCTCTGTTTTCCCTCAAAGAGCCCTGAAACACACATGCCCTGCACGCCCATAGTTACCATGGGAATTATCTATGCGGTGCACGTCAGGCACAAATAATCCCTAAGCAGGAAATGGCTTCCTATACCCATACCTCACGGGCAGCCACAATTTCAGGCATTCATCCCCAAAGAAAAGCAGGTAAAAGTTGAAAGAAAGAAATACTGTCGCCTCCTCATGTCGTTCGCCACCTCACCTGTCTTAGGTCCAAACAACCGCCCATCACACTTTTCTACCATGAGGGTTTTTTTTATGTCATATGCTTGGAGGAAACACCCCACTGTGTGGTAACAGAACAGTCTCAGCAGCGACAGCACAGCAGAGAACGTGCTTCTCGTGGCCTGAAACGACTCTGAGGTACTGGAAGCAAATGGCCACTGCTGCAAGGGTCTGTGTAAACCAGAACGCTGGGCCCAACAGTCGAAGCCAGGGGAGGACTGCCAGGGGGTCAGGTCGAAGCCAGAGGTGGACGAAGCATCCCAGAAAGTTGGACAAACGTAGTTACTTCCACTGCGCAAGAGAGCCAGATGGCAGCATTGGGTGTGCAGGGGCTTTGAGGATGTCAGGGAGACCACAGATGCATCGTCCGTCACAGGCAGTGCCACCGGCTGTGTTTCAGTGGAAGACCCCAGCGCACTCCCATAGCTGCACTGTCCCTACAGAATGCTACCTGAAGTCGACCCCAGCACCTATCAATGCAACAGCACTCAATTATCCAGACTGCTGTTGACTGAAGCTCAACCTCTGGTCACTGATTTACAATTAGACTCCACACTTCACAGACTGAGGAGACATAGCACAGACTTCTGATGCTTTTAAGGAATTTTTAAAGGCTAAAAATAGGACATTAAAACTTAGGTCCCCAAATAATGCTCTATACATGCCCCAATGCCACAGAAAACCCTACTGTGAGGGTGTCTTGCCTTCTAAAAGTTCACGGATGAAACAGTCACTTGCAATTCAGGACCACATTCTCCTTTACAAACAACGCAAGAAAACTGCAGCAGGACTCTGACATGCCTCACAAACAGTAGCAACTGAAACTGGTGTTCCTGATGGAGAGCCACGCACTCTGGGCACCCACACCCAACAGGGATAGTGACGACATGGGAAAACCCAAACCGGGTGGAAGAGTAAATGGACCTTGTAGAGTAGTGACCCTTTAACAGACGTAAAAGCACGGATCACTGTGGAAAAAAAGAAAGGAGCAAGACGGCTTCCTGCAAAAACGGATAGCAGCCGGGACCACTCAAGGAGCAAGTGAAGGATCCAGTGGCGGGCCACCTCTAAGGTGCCACCCCTGGTGCTTCCTGAAGTGCATGGAAGAGCTAGGACTTGCTTCCAGTCAGCAGAACGTGGCAACGGTGCTGGACGTTACCCCCTGACCATGTTACATTCCGGACAGCTCCATCTTGCTAGCAGTCTCGTCAGCTTTACTAACCCAGTGGCCATGAACCAAAGCCATATGGCAGTGAAGGTGGCCTCCAGGACAGCCAGCCAGAGGCCAGGGCCCTGGGTCGTACAGTCGTGAGGAAATGGACTTGCCCAACAACCTGAGGCAGCGCAGAAGCACATTCTACGCTTGCAGATGAGAACCAACCCCTAGTCAACACACGGACTGTGCCTCGTGAGCCGGGCCAGGCCCTGACTTCTGACCACGGGCACAACGCAACGGCTTCTGCGTTTGCGGTGACTGTTAAGCAGTGACAGAGCACTCCTCCGTGGTCCAAACAGTCATGAGATGGTGAGTTGGCATTCGTTCTCTCTTAAACCTTCAAGGAGCTAAAAACCAGAGCCCGACATTTCTCTTTCTCGGTTTTAATGGTGGAGTTAACCTTTTCTGGACCTGAAACTATTTTCTTCTTGGTTAAGGATGAATGATTTGAAAGCAATTTCCTAGGGCAAGAACGGTATGCACTAAATGACTATTATTCCCATTTTTTACGAAACTGCATATTTGCCCTGTGTCACTCTTCTGGGAGTTACAGGAGCTACAAAGATAAGCAATGCACCGTCCCTGTGCTCAGAGTACGCACTGTCTGGAAAGAAAGACTAAAGCAATCGATCTACCCATTCAACAAATATTTACCTTAAGCCTACTATGGGCTTCCCGCCCTTCTAGGTGCTGATGAAAACAGCAGGGAGGGGAACAAAGCGGTCTGCCCTCTGGGCAGGAAGACAGTACGTAGACAAAGATAGATAAACTGAAGCACACAAACAAGCCTGGCAGAGATCGACAGGCCTCCAGGAGGGGCACCACCTCTGTCACCGCCTGGCACCTGGTCTGTATCTCCTCACGAAGAAGGGGCAGCCTCAGGGTGGTTTCCAGCAGGCTGTGACCTCCCGGATTTAGCTGCGGTTCGGGACTTGTGCCGCCGGCCCTAAGAACCATTGATGGCTTCCCCACACAATCTGTCGCAGCATCCTGATCCCGAGAAGCAGATCTGATACGGACGCTTCATTCCAATGTGAACACGCAGCACCACGTGCAGGGCCCTGGTATTAGGTAACAGGAAGAGTTTCTAAAGCAGTCGGTTAAGATAACAGAGGCCCAGCTGACTGATGCAGGGAGAGGAGCAAGAATGCAGGATGAACTCACTCTAAGCACTCTTACTAAACCAGCCCTGAGCAGAGAAGGAAAGGCCAGGCCAGGCACGGTTCACAGTGGCTTCTGGGCACCTACACAGGATATCCCCCCACCTCCCTGCCGGCAAGGGCCCAGTTTTACTGTCTTCTGGGAAAGTGCACCCGGTAACTCTGCACCTTTGTTTCTGACATTTACCCAGCTGCAGCTGCCTCATAAACACACAGTGTACTTTCAGCCGCGAGCCTCCCTATGAGTGAACTATGCAATAGGAGCTTTGGGGAGCCTGCCCTGTCCGTCTTATTTCAAGGTCACCTGCTCAAAGATGCTTACCTGTGGCAAAGGCTGCTGGCCAACCTCCCCTTCCCGCCCATCCTCTGACGAAGGATGGCATGAGCTGTGGATCCTGATTATGTGTGCATTCTTTTTGTTTCAACATTTAAAACTTTTTAATGTTTATTCATTTTTGATAGAGACAGACAGAGTGTGAGTGGGGGAGGGGCAGACAGAGAGGGAGACACAGAACTTGGGGCTCCAGGCTTCACGGCTGTCAGCACAGAGCCTGATGCAGGGCTTGAACTCATGAACCATGAGATCATGACCTGAGCCGATGTCAGGCGCTTAACGGACTGAGCCACCCAGGCTCCCCTAGGTATGCATTCTAAATACAGATATATACTTGGGATTAAAAATATGAATGGCCCAAAGAACAGTAGGAATGTGAGAGGGAGAGAGAAAAGTCAGGAGAGATTCTTTTATAAACACACCCACCTGAAGAAACTACCTCCTTCTGGTAATGCATGAAATAACAACAATGAGGTGCCCACACTCAGTGAACTTGTTATTTTAATCAAAAATAATAGCTTTCAAGTAAATAGTAGAACCCATCTTTCCCAAACCACCCCTTATGTCAAACCCAAATGTGAGAACTGAATAAAAGTGGAGCCACTCTTACACAGAGAGACAGGAGCCACTGAGTCCCACTGGGCCAGCCCTCGCTGCCCTGCCCCTCCCCCCCGCTCCACCCTGCCTGGCCCTTGGCCCCCTCAGGACTCTGGGGCTCCAAGCACTAGCCTGAAATGCATTGACCAACAGCAGATCACTACAGCACCTGAACCTAAGAATAAGCTACAGGAGATCCCCTAAGTAAAGGGGGGAAAGCAGAGGAATAAAGGGATAGGAGCAGGAGGAAAAGCTTGAGAGCAAGAAGGAAACTGGAGCCAGCCCTTGACCTTGAGAAGCACCAAGGCTCCAAGAGTCAAAGGCAGAACTGCAGCGTAATGCATCGGCATCACAGCATTGCACACCAGCACCAACAGGCCAGGGGCCGCAGCCCAGGGCGGGCACCACCAAGTGCCGGACATCACACAGCACCCCGCATCCACACCAGGGGTGAGGCCCGACTTCAGCAGATCTGCTTTCCAGAGCTGCCCTCGCAGCCAGGCCTCTGTTCGGAAGCCTTGCGTGTGCAGGGTATGAGTTCTGTCTGTCTCTAGGAAATGTAGGAATTTAATTAGCCCACAAAAGTGAAGAGGCACACGTGTCTTCTGATGAGTGGATAGGGCTGAACTGCTAAGGACTCTGAAAAGGGAGAGTGTTATAAGCTTTTGCTGTTGTTATTGTTTGTTCATTTGTTTTGTTTTTTAATTTACTTAATTTATTTTTTTAATTTATATCCAAGTTAGTTAGCATACAGTGCAGAGTGTCATCAGCTTTAAAAGATGATGAAGCAGGGGCGCCTGGGTGGTGGCTCAGTTGGTTAAGCATCTGACTGCCGCTCAGGTCATGATCTCGCGGTGCGTGGGCTTGCGCCCCACATCAGGCTCCGTGCTGACAGCTAGCTCGGAGCCTGGAGCCTGCTTCGGATTTTGTGTCTCCCTCTCTCTCTCTGACCCTCCCCTGCTCACTCTGTCTCTCTCTCTTTCAAAAATAAATTAAAGGGAAAAAAAAGATGATGAAGCAGGGTATCGTCAGTTAATTTATAAAGTCAACAACCAAGTGAAGGTATAAACAGACAATACATTCTAGTGCCCAAGCCATGACCCTGCCAGCATGCAGATTGGCAGACCGTACCTGGAATGGGATGTGAAGACTTGTCACCTTGTCAGCCAAGGATCCCCTGGGTCCTGGAGCAGAGATGGAACTCCTGGGAAGCAAAGAAGAGACATTAGGCACCATCCATCTGGGCCCCAGAACCTCCATGCCTGTGGCTGTAACAGAGAGGGACGATTCTGTTCAGCTCGGCATCAGGAAGCACCCCCACCATAACACCAATCAAAAATAGGTGGCAGGAGAAGCCAGGCAGGTGAGGGTCCCATCACAGGGACCAAGCAGGCATGCAGTGAAGCACCACTGGGTGGGGGCAAGACAGGTAACTGGATAAGATGGCCTGCAAATCAGAGATCCTACCATGTGACCTCCACTAGTGAGATCGCATCTCAAACAAGACTCATATCAAAGCATCACCCAGACAGACTCCCTCCACAGATCTAGGGCACAAAGGTAGATGGGTGAAAGCTCTGTGCCTGACTAGTAGCCGTGAGAGAAGAGAATCCACCCCCCAACCACTGACCCCTCGACAATCGCACCAAGAACTGAAACAAGCAGGGGCAGAAAGTCTTAGTTCAGTCCCTCAGGAAATAATCAGACTTCACCTGTGAATGACCATTTTGCAGCAGACTCTCCTGGACAAGCTGACAGATGGGTACAAGTGTACACCTGCCCTGATGACTTGAGGATAGGCCAGGGTGCTCTAAATGTAGAATGTGCGCTGTCACGATGAGCCTAGTGGAGTGGCCTGCTGTCCCAGGAGGAATGGGATCGAGTGAAAGTAGCATCTGAAAGCAGCAACAGTCACCCCCGCTGATAGAAGGTCCTCTGCTTCCGCAATCCTACCAGGTGCACTTTGCACATACTCACGCACTCACCCAGGAGCTGGAGAAGTGTAATTAAGTCTCCTTAATACGATTTGCACTAATGTGAATCCAGAGCAGATTATCATTACACCAAAGCCGCACATGTAAATGCTAAATCAACAGAGTTTGCTAACTTCAACAGCAGCAAACCAGATTTGCAACCACTGAGATCCTACTCTATCCCGACCTGCACCTTTGTACGTTCATTGTATGTTAGTACTCCGTTCTTTTCCACTTTCTATTTTGAAAATGTCCGAACCTACAGAAAAATGAAAGGAACATTTACATGCTCGTCTACATTTACTAACATTTAACATTTTGCTGAATTTGCTTTATTTTTATATAAACTTTTCTCGTGAACCATGTGACAGTGAGCTGTAACAGCTATCACGACACGTGACCTCTAAGTGTATTGGTAACTCCCGGGAGTGGCATCTCCTACAGAACCGCACGCCATCATCACACCGAAGAAACAACATCCAGCCCACAGCATCCAAAACACGGCCGATAATCAAATGCCTAAAACTGACAACATATTTATGCTCTTTCTCTATCATATGCTAAGTACCACAACGGCACTGAAAGGGTCACAGCCCCACAGGGGAGACCAACCTACAGATGGCTTACGGTGACAAGGGCACTAAGGTGGTGTGGCTCATATGCGAGTCACTGTCTTGATTGAAGAGAAAGTGGTTGACTCCGCCTGGAGTCTTGAGGAAAGGCTTTTGCAACGAAGCCTTAGAGGACAAGTCTAGCCAACATATACGGAGTAGGAACTGAATTGTGAAACTAGACAGGCTTGAATGTGACAGCTGGAATAATACCACCCCCCACGCCTTGTTGCTGGCCCAAAACATCTAAATCCCAATTCCAGGAATTTGTGAGTATGTTAAGTTACATGACTAGGACGAAGTAAGGTTGCAAGAGGAATAAAGATGCTAATCAGCTGACGGGAAGATCTCCCTGTGGAGAGCCTGATGTAATCACGAGGGTCCCCACAAGGAGGGGGAAGGAATGGGAGAGTCAGTGTCGGAGGGATGCCAGGTGAGAAATGCACCATCAGCCACTGGTGGCTTTGAATATGTCAGGGGACCAGGAGCCAAGGAAGGCAGGCAGGCTGGGAAGGGCAAGGAACTAGATAGTCTCTCAAGAGTCCGAGGAAAGGAACACATCCCTGCCACCATCTTGACTTAAGACTGGTGAGACATATTTTAGACTTCTGACCTCCATCCAGAACTGAAGACAATAAATGTGTGTTGTTTTAAGCCAATGAGAAAACAAAAACACAGAAACAAACAATAAAAAGGGGCTGGAAACAAGGCTGGAAACTGTCAAAGTGCTGGGAGATGGGGGCAAAGTCATCCAAGTCCTTGTGGCCAAGCCAAGAAAACTATGCTTTGTTCTTCCGGGGAGACAGAGACAGCCAAGAGCCATGATCGGATCTGTATCTCAGGAATAAAACTCTGGAATAAAAGGAGCAGAATCTAGAAGGAAAATAACTAACAATGTTTGATGCCAACGATAAAATTTGAGCTTTCAAACAACAACAAAAAATTAGAATTTTGGAAAACTTGCGTCCATCACCAAAAACTCGAAAGATTCCCAAAACTTAAAAGAGTGTTCTGATGACACTAGTGGTGACATTAACAAATGTGATTTTTAGAAGACAATTACATGACGAAATCTGTCAATGTTTGGAAGATCTGCATAATTCAGGAAGCTAGCAATTTACTGAAACATGGACAAACAATTGATTGAAAGCACAAAGTGGAATTTTTTGAAAAAGTACAAAACACGCATTTTCAGGTACGGAAAACCCGTCCATATGGTTTTAGATTCCACTGTGGAACCAACTGCCTCCTTTCAGGTTGTTGTGCAGTATCAAAAAAAAAACACTCATAATTACCCAAGAAGGCTACTAAAGTACTCCTTTTCCAAGTACCTGAGGCCATATTTTCTTCATACATTTCAACTAAAACAACACATCAAAACCAAGAGATGCATAATCAGACCTAAGACTCAAGTTACTTTCTATTAATCTGAGCATTAAAAAGATTTGTAAATATGTAAAACAACTCCTATTAAATTGTTTATTTAGAAACTAGTTATTTTTCATAAAAATGTCACATTAACAAAAAATGGTTTATTGTTATTTTAGATGGGTTAGTACATAAATATTTGAAGCTGTTCTAAATTCAAATTTGTCAGATGAGAACTGTTGACACATACAACCCACATAAGGCAAGAGCTCCTTCCAGTAGGTGACGGTCCGAGAGAGCACGGGGCGGTTCTAAGACCAAACAGTTTGAGAACAGCTAGCTGCCTCGCGGGCGGCCAGACCAGCTGAACTCACAGCGTCAAGCCGGATCCCATCACAAAAGGTCCTCTCTTGCTTCTTCGGGCATGATGAAGCAGCCTAACAGGGATCCCCACCCTGCTCCCATTTTCCTGTCACGGTATACAAGCAGTTAATGCTCAGCTTAGAAGTCCCGGAGAAAAGCATGCCATACATTTATCCAGGCTGAACCGCTCCGGATTAATGGGATTGGAATGCATAGCAAACAAATTCATTAGTACTGCTTTTCTTTAATCCAAGAATGTTTCAACCGATCATTCTATTTCTACAAATTTGACAGCTCACTTTTTACCGAGTAAGAAAGCTACAAACACTTCAGACCTTAAGGATTCAATTTTACTTGCCATAAACACAGCAAGCAACATTTCAACACCACCCCTGATAAGATCCCCTGTAAAGGTGTGGCTCTGAGTACTGGGGGGCACCTGGCACACAGGCAGGAAATATGTACATAAAATAACATGAAAACACCAGCAAACATTCTTCCACTGAGTAACTGATACATCAAAGGGAATCCGATCTTTTCATTAAGTACACTGATGAACCACTAAAAATGTTTCTCCATTTATTAGACATAATGCCAAGCTCTTTGGCAACTTGAGTAACTGCTTTGTCTGGGAATGCAATTTTATTCCATTCTTCATGCCACACGTCTTGGGTGCCAGAAACAGAGTAAGAAACCAGAGACGTAGCAGTGACCTTTATTGGACCCAAATACCTGAGGCCATATTTTCTTCATACATTTCAACTAAAACAACACATCAAAACCAACAGATGCATAATCAGACCTAAGACTCAAGTTGCTTTCTATTAATCTGAGCATTAAAGAGATTTGTAAATATGTAAAACAACTCCTATTAAATTGTTCTTAGTTAAATTCTATAACTGGAAACACCTCTTTAAAAAATAAGAATGGGTGAAATAATAACTGGAGGAAGAATGCTTCTGATCTCCTAAAGCAATTCTATGAAACTACCAGAAGATGAGCCCCAACCACACCAGCATGTGCTCCATCCCACGAGGTCAGACGTTACGGCTATTGTAGGGAATGAAGCTACAGGGAGCACAGTTCAAGGCAATGAGGGGATTTCTGCTAAGTCCACGGACTCCAAATGAGAATGCTGGCAAGAGCAGAGCTCCTTTGGGATGGCCCAGCAACCTATGGAACGGCCAAGGCAGCTCCCAAGGGATGTGGGATGTCAGAATCCTGAAAGGGGAGCATCTGCAGTTTAAAAAAGCAAATCATAATGAACTGTTTTCTTTGGCATGAATAGTTTTCAAATTTCGGCCTAAGATTTTTGTTGATCCTCCAGGCACGGGGCTCACCATTTGATGATGCAGCCTTCCTGAGACACAAAATCCTCCAGGAAAAGGCCACAAATTCCTCCTTTGCTCTGGGCTGCCACAGGCCAGTGCAGGCCGCTCTTCCCCATCGGCCCATATCTCCTGGCGATGCCAGGTTGGGGGGAGGCGGGCAGGAGAAGGTGGGCGGGGCACAGCCAGGGGTCACGGGGCACAGTTCTTAAACAGGGCTGCCTCTGCTCCCACCCAGGGGCATCAGGCAGTGCCTGGACACATTTCCGGTGGCCACAGCTGAGGGACGGAGGCCGGGCTCAGAGGCCAGGACTGCTGCACGGACAGCCTCCACCACAGAGAGTATCGGCAGCACGGAGGTGGAGAAAGTCCACCGTGCAGAACCAGAGACTGCAAAATGTTCCATAGATTTTTTTTAAGTGAACTAGTTTAATAATTCTGTTTAAAATAAAAAGAGCTACAATGTCTGCACACAAGTCCATAATACAAGGGAGCAAAACCCTGTCACCATATCCCTGGCGAACCATCCAGTGTACCCAAACCAGGATTGAGAATAACTAAGGGGCAAGGAGACGACGGGAAAAAGTAAATGGTTAAAAAATGTGGTGTGGACTAAGCCATGCTTCCCTTATTAATCTGAGTTCTCATTCCTGAGGGTGAACTGGCATCCTGTAGAAGGCCGGAGACCCCCCATGTTCCACATGATTCTGCTTAGAAGGTGAAGCCCAAACCTCAAAGAGCTGGGATGGTCAGGTAGGGCCCCTGTGAGGCGAAGGAACCAACAGGCTAAGCCCTACCATGCTCACAAGGTCCCCCAGGGAAAACGCCTCATCCCCATGTCACAGGTGAGGCACAGAAGCTCAGAGCAGCAATGACCAGGACAGCAGAGAGGTCCCATGGTCACTTCACTCAAACGTCCTCGTTATGCAAAACACACTGTTTCAGCGTCTGAGTGGGAAGACATGTCTGTCTACTCTGCGGTTCCGAGAGACCGCAGAGCAAGAGAGCGCCTCTGAGGATGGTCGTTTCTCCTTCTCCCAGCAATGGTCTGCCCTCCAGGAGCCGCGGACCTCTATTTTTTTAATGCCCAAGACTTGAAACATGAAATCGTGAGTTCTAAGAGTTGGAAGGGACCAGCTCAACATCTAACGCAGAAATCCTCCCAGGCGGTCACAGAAACACTGATCAGGGCAGGAAAGAGCAGGGAGACAGAGGGAGGGAGGAAGAACACGGCTCCTGAAGGCAGGCACGGAGAATTGACTCTCCAGGCCACTCCTCCCTCTCCCCCTTCCCAGCTGTCACCAACCAGCCTCTGAATTCTGTCTCTGGGTCAGAGTAATAAGTCTGAAGCCAGCCACACCTCTCATAAGCAGTAACAACAGTGAGAATGGCAAACATTCATATTAAACATCTACTTCTGTGCCGGCACCCCCTCAGAAGGCACTATATGTGTACGACCTCATCGAGAACGCGAACCAGGCCTGAAGTTTATGCGGCTGTTACACACAGCTGTGTAAAGCAGTTATAAAGCGGAGCCTTGGTTCAAACCTTGGCACATCCAACTCTAAATCCATTTGGACGCTCCACTGATGTTTAATGCTACTGAAACTCTGCATGAGATTGTAATAGGTCCCCCAGGGCAATGGGCCATAATGTCATTACAGCAAAACGTTAATTAGACACCATGAGGATCCTCCCACTTAGCAAATAACAGGGACATGCAAAGGAACGAGAAGGCAGAGGTTCCCAAGGAGGGAGACTTTGGTTTCAATCTCTGCTCAAACACCGACCAGGTAAATGAGCTGGAGCAAATTATGCTGAATCTTAGCTTCCTCACATCTCCAAAGAGGAAACTCCTGTTAAGCTCATGGAATTGTTTAAAAACAATAATAAATTGAGATTATGCACATAAATGTATCATGCACTTTTTAAAGTAAACACATTCTTGGGAGAGACTGTCTCTGAATAAGTGACGTATTTCAGAAATTTCTCTTCATTTCACACTTTCTTTAAATGCACTGGTTCCTAGCTTGACATTTTGAAATTTCTCTGCCAAATAGCTAATGAGCTATACAAATAGATAAACGCAGCCAGGGGGAGCTGCTATTTTAAGAAATTCTTCAGTTCAAGTGAACAATTGTTTGATGTGTGAATAATCGGCTCTTAATTACATGGTTTGTCAATATTTTAAAAGAATCGTCTCATTAACAAGCTGCGGGGGTGGCTGTGGCACCTACCCTGAATTTGGTCATTTGACGTTTCTGTCTGAGTTTAATAAAACAGTCTTTGCCGGTGAGCAAGTGACATATTATTGGAAAAAAAAAAAAAAAAGAGGTGAAACATACGAATGCAAGACAAAAACTACAGGGTATTCTCCAAATGGGCGGCAGAGAAAGGAGATATGGGGGAATTTCAGAGCAACAGACCCAGGACGGAGTGGTCAGGGGAGGCAGTGGCCAAGGTAAAGCTCCAGAGAGCAAGAGGGCAGGCCTGCCAGGGCATGGGCGGAAGGGAGGTCAGGGCTCTGCTGGCCCTCGGCCTCTGCAAACCTCCTCCAAGATCTCTTCTCGTTCTACGACGCATCCCCCCGAAACCCACGCACATGTGTATTTTGGCCCTACGGCTGTACACTCTCCTCAGATTCAGTGAATATAACGCCTGAGCCCTTACATTCAGGATTCCCTGAGGCCACCTGTCAGCGCCCAGGCAGACCTGCTGATCCACTAGGAAAACAAGCCTCTTGTACTCACGCTGAGTGCCCCAGCGAGGCCTGGGAAAATGGTGTCCCTCCACACCACCCAGTGGGCTCCCCCAGAGAATGCAAGCAGTAGTCCCCACTCCAGCTCCCTGCTCCCCGTTCTTGGGCAGTCTCTTCAAGTTACCTGCATCCTCCCCACTGCTGGTCTTAAGCGACATTTTTTAAAGCAGTAGCATCCATGCAGAGACAGACCCTATGGTTTTGGGCCAAGGACCCTTCATCCCTTCTAGCTCTCAAAGGGAAGTAACAGCGACTAGGCTTTTCATTAACCTGCCACCCCCTTTGCCAAATCAAAGTTAAAGTTACCTCTCTTCTGGGGGCCAAGAGATGGTGTCGACTGTTTCGTAAAAACCTATAAGGAGGGATGTGGTGGTGGTTGCACAACATTGTGAATGTACTTAATGCCACTGAAATGTACACTTGAAAAGATTCATCATATTTTTTAAAAACTAAGAAAACTCCTCAAAAAAAACTGAACATACTTACCCTATGACCTGGCAAGCCCCTCCTGGATATATAACCAAGATAAATGTGTCAGCAGCGTGACTGAGAAGAGCCAACAAGTGCTTAAGCAACCAATATGTCCATCAAATGATGAAGAAATAAAATGCAGACTATCCGCACAACGGAATATTATTCAGCCCTGAGAAGGAGCGACGCACTGACACCAGCCACCACATGGACGGACCCTGAAGGCACCGTGCTCAGTGGTAGAGACCAGGGGCGGGAACTAGGTAGGGAACAGGGAGCCACTGTTACTGCATATGAATTTGCTTTCCGGGGTGAATAAGATGTTCTGTAAGTGTGCTAATGGCTGCTTAACTCTGTGGACATAATCAAAACCATGGAATTTATACTTCAAATGGATTAACTTTATGGTATTCAATTATATTCCATAAAGCCGTTAAAAAATAATAAAAGCTAAGAAGATCCCAATCCTCAAGAGACTGCAGCACGGTTTTCTATGAACGGCGCCTGGGCAGGTTCCTGGACTTCTCCACATGTTCCGTGCCACACCAGCATGTTCCTCATGTACTGTCATTCGGCTTCAAGTCAAACTTCTCCCACCTCCCCCCAGAAATCAATAATTAGAGCTATGGATGCAGTCGTTGGAGAAGCCCCACCTCCTTGCACAAGCCATTTATTACACGTAACAGTCATTTCGCGTGGAGCCTCACCACTATGAAATTGACTCCTATTTAATACACCCTGCCTGCCAACACTGGGGCTTCTGTTCTGTGCCGCTGCAAACATGGGCTCCAGGTTTAACATATGGCACGGATGCTCTGTTGTGACAGGGCACAGAATAGTAAAGCTGAGGAAGAGCGCAGCATGGGTTGGTTTAAATAACATACTGAAAGCTTCTAGCTCAAACAAGATACAGGGGACAGGCAATGCCTCTGTGCGCATGTGGCCCAGGATCTCAAGAAAATGGGAAAGCTTTCACAGGTAATCAGAAGCAAAAGATCATCAGGAAGTAACAAAATTAATAAGATCTCTTAGCACTAGCAAGGAATCTCCAAAGATATCACGGTGCTCTACTGGGACAGATAAATAAATCACCAGTGACGCAGGGAACAGACACACCCAACCTAGGGAGCTGGAAGGAAAAATGTACAGGAAACAAAGTTCGGGGTACTTTCTGCACTGAATGTTTGGAATGCTCGTGAGGCTGGGTGGCAGCCTTCTGTCTGCCCAGGCACAGCTGACAGGTGAGTTCATGCTACTCTCCTGGGCATTTACAAGCCCTGGGTACACAACTCCCTGCAGGCAGCTGTCAGCCCACCCCCATCCTCCCATGGACATGTCCCTGACCCTACGGCAGCTCTGAGGAAGCCTATGAAGACAGATGAGCCTTGCATGTGGCCAGGAGGGCGGCCCACGCTCAGGAAAGAGGAGCCTGCCTGTGCCAGCCCAGTGATTACCAGAGAGAATTAAGCAAGCACTTGCAAGCCTTGGCCTCTGAATTTCTGTACTTTGATAGACTTAATTTGTTCTCCTGGGGCTAAATAGCTGGCTGTGTCGCTGCAACTCTACGTAGGAACACAGTTAGGGAAGCCTAGTGTGCAGGGAGTCATTTATGATTCCCAAGGGCTCCCACCCAAGAAACCATCCTCTCCTGGAGAAGGGGGGGCAAGGCAGGAGGGGCACCAGACATACCTGCCATGTATCATCTGCATAAAATGGTCCCCACGTAAGAAACCATCAAGGAATGCCAGTGCTGGAAAAGAGTCACAAGACGATCTACTACATCCAACCCAGTCTTTTCTCACACCTCCTTTGTGAGTTTTTGCTGGGTCTTTGTAGCATGCATATTGTTATTTACAATATTGTTCATTAAAGGAATCCACCGCTTTATAAATCAAGTAGTTTTTGTAGAAAGCTTTCTATGACTCCCAAATGGAATACTACCAAAAATGATCTGAACTCAAACATTAAACTTAGCTCCATTACCCAATGAAAGTGCCATCTGTTTCCTGCAGGGCCCTGATGGCCACAGTCTAGTGAGCTCTAGACACATCAGGCCTCTATTTTCTCTCATATACGCTACCATTTAACATACTACTAATATGAAAATGTGTGTGCACTGCCTAAAACTGCATAGAGGATGCACACACACTGCACTTAGGGAAACAGAGCCCTAAATCCATGACGTGGCAAACTGTGGCACTTGGCCCACATCTGTATCAATCACAAGGTAATAAAAGTGGTTTTCACTGGTAAGTCTGTTCTCTCTCTCTCTCTCTCTCTCTCTCTCTCTCTCTGAGGAGGAGGAGGACGAAGAATAGGAAGACGAAGATTATTATTCAAATACTACATCTGGCCCAAAAAGCCTAACGTATTTGCTACCTGCCCTTGATAGACCAGTTTGCTAAGCCCTGGTCGAACCTGTACCTTTATTTTCCCAAGCAGCCAACCCCAGCCCAAACACACTGAATGACTTAGAAGCACCTGCACGCAGGTCTTCGGGAGTCTAAGTAACTGAAAGAATTTTACCAAAGAAGCCATCAGTGTAAACCCTTTCAAATGGGCCTCTGTCCAAACATTTCAACTGTATTTTAAGAATTGAGCCTTGTCTAAAGCAAACTAAGATGTGAGGATGCACAGCTCATCTAGATGGTCTTTGTCCTCCAATGCCTGAATCACCTCCTCTTGTTTGCCCCAGGGCCGCCCCTCACCCTCCTCCACTACAGGCTAGGAGCCCAGCTGTGTGCATCCTAAGCCCTCTGCGGCCAGAGGGAGGCTCTGTGATGGAAGACGGACTCCCTCGCCACAGCCAGCTGGGGTCACCAACCCCCTCTGGCCCCTTCAAGCCTAGTGCACTGGGCCACTCAGAGCCCCTTCACAGCCCCAGGCCACTACGACAGTCGGACCACCCCTAACCCTGGCCTTGCCTTTGTAAACAGTTGCTTTACTACACTCACCACCAATTACCCAGCTTGAGATGGCCATCTGTTCCCTGCAGGGGCCCTGACAACTCCAGCCTTAGGGGCCGTGAACTCTGGAAGCCCGCAGCTGCCTCTACCACCTCCGGAATGTGGGCCTCCCGCCTACTCCGAGCACAATGCCTCTATTCTAGCACCACACAGCTGGACAGAGTTGCGGACCACCTGAGGACTCACCCTCCTCCTCCAAAGCGGGCTGGACCCGAGCTGTCCAAGTGCTAGCATGATCTCAAAAACGCCCAGAGAGATTCTGGTGATTAGTTATGACAGCAGGCTGCATTATAATAAGGCTTCTCTTTAAAGTCTTCAACTTAATTTAATAAAATCTGAGCAGCTGGTGTGTCTCAGACACTGTGCTCAGTGTTTCACACACACAGAAGATCAACACTCAATCCTCATGTTATAAATGAGAAAAGTGAGCTTCAAGAGAGTCTGTGGTGCTTATCAGAGCTCCGAGTGGTTGACGTGATGTGAGAAGGCTCACCTTCGCTCGGCCAGGCCCCTGCCTAAACCCATGTCTGGGGCTGGCCAGCAATCCCCTCTCCTCCCAGCCCCCCAGCCCTGCCCAAGGCCCAAGGCCACCCTCCAGCCTCTCCACAGCCAGACCAGCCACATTACACAAATCAGGTTACAAGAAAGAGAAGGTCAGGACCAGGGTCCGCAAGTCTTCTGACATAACAGGGAAGCTCCCTTACAGCCTCATGTCCACAACCACATTCCCTGGACCAGCCAACAAGTGAAAATATCTGGTACCTCCAACCTGAGAGTGAATCCCTAGGCAGGTGCATTCACAATGTCTCTACGGTTTAAAATGAAATCACTGCTATGTGCAGTGGTCCCTCTTCTGAACGTTCTCTGCCCATGAACTGGGCTTGGAAGAGAATGCCAGGACTCTGTGCACCAGGGTGGGAAGGCCTGGCGAGTCCTATCCAGCTACATTACTGTCTTGAAGTCACACTGAGTGTAAAATACTTTTCCTATGTTCTATTTTATATCTGCTCACTGATCTGAGGAATCAGAAGACCTGCCTGGCCCTGGCTGTGTGATCTTGGGCAAGTCCCTTGACTTCTCTGTTTCAGTCTTATCATCTGAAAACTAGGTAAGGCTACTACTTACCTCACCTACACCTCACCCCATCCCTCTCTTTTCCCTACTGTGAAAGATCTAGGTAGAGAGAGGCAAGATAGAAATGAAAATTTCAGATAAAACTAGATTCAAAATATGGTAGGCAAGTAAGTTAACTTCTCTGAGCTTCCTTTCTCCCGTCTGTGAGAGGAAGAGAGTAGTAACAATAGCTACTTCAGAGTCTGGACAAGGCTGAAACGACTCACTCTGTGCAATGCACAGAAGAGGACCCAGCACACACTAAGTGCTCTATCTCTGCTATTATTATTAGTTCCTTAATTCACAAGAGATCTCGTTATTAGCCAACCCATGAAGTGATGTGGAGATTAAGTACTCAAAACAACTGCGTTTATTATATGAAGGTATTTGGTGATTGACAAAGCACGATTTAAATATATAGGTCAAAACCTAAAGATAAGTTGACTGTCTGATTTATATCTATCTATCCTAGTTCAGATGCTAAAAGACTTCCGGGGTATTACTTAGAAATATTTAAACTGGCTTAAAACTATAAAAAAATATATGAATTTTCTTTATATAAACATTATAATTAACAACGACTGAGGTTTTAGCCGCTAATTTTTATTTCAAAATACCTCTGTATCCTGGATTCCAAGACTGATGTCCTCTGGAGCATGTGTGCTGGGGTCTGGCCGTGACCGCGGCCGTTCTAGGTCTCAGTGTGCCATTCAGGGGCCAGTGCTCCGCGAGTGCCCCTTTAAAACTGACCAGGTCACATGGTGCGGGCCCTGTGTCCCTCCCCTGGACACCACCACACCAGCCCGAGACCTTTACATTGGTCTGGCTCTTTGACCAAATCTGGAAGCTTCCGCTTTCATTGAGAAAAATAAAATGCTTTGCTTTGCCTGCTCTTCCACAGGGGCGGCTCCTCTGAGCCTTCCCCCTGACTCGGGCGGGAAAGAATGCCCAGTCGACGGGCCGCTTTTCCTCCTTCCAGGAGGTCTGGACACTCACAAAGCCCAGTTATTTGTTTTGCCAAACTGTGTATACATTGAATGGACATGTTTGTTTTCCATGTCCCACTTTACATCTCCAAAGACAAATGATTAAAGAATTCTTCCAGGGGCATTTTTTTTGCTCATCCCCTCCAACCTGGTCATATCAAGCAGCCTCACTTCCTGCCTTTTAACTCACATTCTGTCGGCATATCATCCACTCTTCTTTGTTGACCTTTACGTGTACGGTGCTGCTTCAAAACCCTTCTTCAAAAGAAAGGTCAAAGTAAAATGTCCCTGGGAAGGATGTCAGATGGCCAGAGGCCAGGCGGGCACCGGCTCTGAGTGCTGAGGTTACTTGTGGGGTGTGCTGCGACAAGGTGCCCAAGGCAGGTAAGGAGGCAACATGGCGGGACCTCCGGATCTACTGCTAGGCCACAGCCATGCCCCAGACGGCCCGTCCTCCAGCCCTGGCCCCAGGCCCTCGGGGCAGAGTAGGACCCTTCACCCAAGAGGCACTTCCTGAGCGTCCCATCACACAACGACTCTGTTAGGAACTACAGGGTACAGAGAAAGCTACCGGGCTCCTGCCCTAGGGGGGCTTGCACTTTAACAGGGAAGAAAGGACATACGAAAAAATATAGAGAACATGTAGGATTTAGAAAGACAGAGGGCTGGGAAGCTGAAAGCCACCACCATCGGGGGACTGCCAAAGGAGAGTGGGACTAGAAAGGAAGGAAGACGCATGTACGGGGGGAAGGGAGGGGCAACAGGATGTAATGAATTATTGAACATCAGAGGCAGGAGATGAGAGCAAGTCAAAGTGAACTCTAAAAGCGCAAGCCTGCTTGACAGGGAACTGAGGATTCCTCAAGAACCGACGTCAAGAGACAACTGTGGGCAGCGATCCTAAGCCTGGGTTTGGAAGCATCCAGTTTGAGAGGGGAGGAGGCCTGCATGAGAGGCAGTGGCCCTGACGGTCTGAGCCCACCACTCTCTCCTACTCCACCAAGGGGTTAGAAGCATATGAGAGAAGAGAATTAGCCATACGGCTGACCAGTGATACCATCTAGAAACCACTGACAGGGACACACAATTGACAGGGGCCAACTCAGTGAAAACATCGACTCTGCAGAACGTGATCTAGGAGAAGTCAGATACAGAAGGAACAAGCGGCACAGAACAAAGAGGGGCAGAAGCTAAACGGAGCGAAATCGGCTATGGATAAGGGCTGACATATACAGAAAAACGTTTCCTGAACATTGAAATGGAGGTAAACCATGAAGAGACCTTGAATACTGAGAACTGAGGGCTGCTGGAGGAAGGGGAGAGCAGAAGCGGGGAGAGGCATGGAGGAGGGTACTTGTCAGGATAAGCACTGGGTACTACATGGAAACCAACTTGAGAGCAAACTATAAAAGAAAAAAAAAAGAAAATAGAAATGGAAAATAAGTTACTCCGATGAGAATAATTTCTGAAAAATGTGAAACTTAAGTGGTGTATCTGTACTTCAAAAAACATCACTGAATTTACCCAGGATGATACCGCTGATAAAATGTAAATATTGAGTCAGAATAACCTCAGATCAAAACCGTGTGTCCAGCAGAGCCCAGAGGACTCCCCGCAAACAGCTGGGCGTGTGGGGGTCTGAAATGGAGGCCTCCCGCGAGAGGGCAGTGCTGACAGAGGGCGGCCTTGTCCCTGGGAGACTGTGGGGAACAACCGCATTCAGGGGAGGTCACGGAGGGAGGATCACACCAGTGAAGGGGAAAAGAGCAATTCCAGAAAGAGTCCACAAGCAGCCCGCTGCTCTAGAAGGAAGGAGTGTGGCCCCAGGGTCCCTGTACCGGCCACACCCTTCCCTTCCCAGGGGCCAGGAGCCACCACAGCACGGGGGAGGGTCTCCATGACAGCTTGGCAGAGAGTTTCCAGATCAAATATAGGGCATCCAGGTAAATCCGAATTTCATGTGGACAAAGAATAATGCTTTAGTGTAAGTATGTCCCAAATGAATCACAACTGTGTCCCAACTATGCCAACAAATACTTTGTGTGGTTAAAATAAAAAAGTTATACTAAAAAAGGATCCAGTGCTTATCATTCGAATTTAACTGGGCATCCAGTATTTTTATTTGCTAAATCCACTAACCCTAGCCTGGCCTGCTGCTGATGGCTCAGGCCTGAACGCCTCACCCTCTTGCCCATGACCGTCAGCCCTGATTTCCAGACTACCTCTCTGCAAAGGCTCTTCCACAGTCCTAGCAGAGCGGGGGGCTCCCCCCCCCACATACTGTGCGAGCAGGGAGTCTGCTGCAAAGGACTCAGAAAAGGAGAGATCCTGCAGGAAAAGGGAATGACCAGGCATAATTCTAAATATCTTAGAGAGACAACAGGGCGTGAACACTGATGACAGATCACAGAATCTAATTTAAAAAAAGAGGCAACTAAAGGCAGTTTTAGTATAACAGTAAGAGCCTAGTTTTCAGATGAGAGCAGGTAGTAAGAACATGGCATTCACTCTCATTAGCTTCCTCATTTAAAAAACAGGGTTCTCAGCCAACTGCCTGCATCCTCACAGCATCTGCAGAGAACTCCAAGAAATTACATCCCAGAAGAGCGAGCACTTGGGTAACTTGGTGTTAGCATCTGTAGGCTCGTAAACAGTATTTGCAGAATGAATGAATGAATGAATGAATGAACTCTCTACTTCTCAAAGAGCTTGTTCTAAGTTTGGAAATCTTACAGGATTATGGAAAATGCAAGTCTAGGGTAAATCTTATCCTTTCATGGCAGTGTCACCACAGTGGCTAGCTAATCTTTGCTCTTCAGTTTGTCAGCTGAGGATTATCTATAGTAGGAATCACAAGTGTCTGTGCTGGGACTAAACCAAACAAATGAACAAAAACACCAGGGGCGCCTGGGAGGCTCAGTTGGTTAAGCATCTGGCTTCGGCTCAGGTCATGATCTCACGGCTCATGAGTTCGAGCCCCGAGTTGGGCTCTGTGCTGACAGCTCAGAGTCTGGAGCCTGCTTTGGATTCTGTGTCTCCCTCTCTCTCTACCCATCTCCCACTCGTTCTCTCTCTCTCTCTTTCTCAAAAATAAATATTGAAAAAAAAATTTTAAACCACTTGCTACTCCACCTGATGAAGCACATGTTAAGATTCACATGTATAAAGCAAAGAAGAAAGGCCACCACCTCCCACACTGAAGTGAATCTAGTTCAGAACACATTTTTTCTCTAAGCCCTTTTGTGTATCCGTTGTAACTGTTCTTTAGTTATGGGAGCGCTTAATCAAACAAACATCTAAAAACAACACAATTTTCTTATTTAAACATAAAAGTAGTTTCAACCCTGCACCAATTTCCCTTGATCTGTGCTGGAAGAAATCCCAGGGACGCCTTACCAAAACAATAAACTTCCAAAAAAGAAAAAAAAGGGGACATATATTTTCATAAAGAGTACTGTATATTGCTCCTAACTTGGGATAAATCCCCAGTATATTTTTAATTTCTAAAATGAACGGTTTATTTGCTTTGCTACTGTGGAACTTTCCATTCTGCTAAAAGGCCCCCAGTTTAGAATTTACAAACAAACCGTGCCTCAATGAAGAGAAAGCTGTACTTAGCTTATGGATACGCTACCTCCTGGCATAAAACAAACCCTATGCCTCTGCCGCTAGACTTCAGGTATTTTATGACAAAGTTAGAAGACTTAGGCTTGAAGTGAGTTTATGTACAAATTAAACCAAAGGTTTTCTGCACCAGCACCTGAAAGGCTTAAATGCCAAATGGAGACTATGTTCTCAGTACTAATTTTTTCAAAGTCGGCCCAACGGCCTGACTGCTCCGCATGCAGCTGCGAGCTGAAAACAGCGGTCAGCCCCACCCCGGGCTCTCAGATGCCCCGGGAGCTGCAGCCTGCCTAAAGGACGTGCAGAACAAGGCTTGGCGCAGGTGCCTGTGCCCAGTCGGCGCTGGAGCAAACACCGAAACCCAGGTCTGTCTGGGACCAAAACTCAACCAGGCAGCACTAGGTCAGGATCCCAGCCCTTGTTACGTCCATCACTGATCTCTTAAATCAATGACCTAAATTTAAATGCCAGTATGAAACGTCACAAACTATCAACAGTGAAACACAGGTCAATTCTAGAACTCGAATAAAATTCCATACGTAATGTAGGCTTCTTTTTTATTTTTATTAAAAATAAATCAGGTCTGCTTTGGTTAAAGGTACGGTGATCTTGAGAGTCACATGGGGCTGAAGGCCCCCTTTCCCTGTGCCTCTTCTCTGAGGCCACCCTCCCTCCAGGGCGGACCGCTCTGATGGCATCCCAGGTTTCTCTGCAGCTCTGGCCAGTGAGCTGGCTGGCCTCCACTCTAACTCCATACGGCCACCCAACTGGGTCAGGGTTAGCCAGAGCAGGGCCCCTCTCTCAATGGGCTCCCACAGTTGGAGCCAAACGCACGAGGCAGCTACAAGTTCCTCCCCAGGGGTGGGAGAGGGTGTGGAGCCCTGGAGCTGCCAGATAAGTGAGGCCCAGGCACTAACTGCACGACAGCAGTGCCCACAAGGGTGTGGCCCTCCATGCTCCCAGGTAAGGGAGGGCAAGGTGGAAGAGAACATCCAGAAGAGAATTTGGGATCCAAGAGACGGGAATGGGGTTCCAAGAAGGGGGCTGTGTCCATCTTGGGGCAGCAACTCACTTTACAAGGACCACAGAATGGGAGTAAGACCACTCATATGGGCCTCCCGGGCACGAAGTCTGTCCTGCTCCTCTCCGACCCACCAGGCAGCCCAGATTTGGAGAACCGAGGACATGAGAAATGACATCTCAGTCGAACCTGGCGTGCTCTGGCCATGAGTCCTGTCACAAAGCAAGCTTTGTGAGCAGGTGTGTCCCATGATAGCATCTGCAAAACATCGGTGATAAACCCCAAACATCCCTGGCTCCATCCAACATTAATAACGACATTCTGCTTGAGCCCACTTCCCTTTCTCACCTCTACCACCTCTGGGTCTGCCCTGTTACCAGCTGCAGAGAGCACTAGTTTTTTTAATTTTTTTATTAAAGAATAATTTTATTTATTTATTTTTGAGAGAGAGAAAGAGAGCACAAGCAGGAGCGGGGAAGGGACAGAGAGCAAGGGGAACAGAAGAGCCAAAGCAGGCTCTCCACTGACAGCAGGGAGCCTGATGCAGGGCTCAAACCCACGAACCGTGAGATCACGACCTGAGCTAAAGTCAGATGCTCAACTGACTGAGCCACCCAGACGCACCTAAATTAAAAAATAAATTTAAAAAGTTTTTCTTTCTTTTTTTAAGTAGACTTTGCACCCAGCGTGGAGTCCAACGTGGGGCTCAAACTCACGAACCCGAGATCAAGACCTGAGCTGAGATCAAGAGTGGGACACTTTGCTGATTGAGCCACCCATGAGCCCTAAGCACTATTTGCTTTGTGTTTATTCTAAGACATTTGAAAGTCCTGACAAAAGACAGCCTCTGACTTGCAGAAATGGATGATAAATCTGCAGGCTCACCTTGCCGTGGCCTACAGGGGCTTCAAACTCTGGTTCACGCCTCTTTTTCCTGGCAATGTCACACCGGCAGTCCCGAATCTTCCAGCAAACCCTCCTACAAACTCTCCTCCATTCTCAAACAAAAGCAAAGCCTTCTTTGGAAATTGCAGACTAAAAATCTCCCCTCTTCTGTAATACAACCCTTATCGGATTTCTGTCCAGAGAGCAGACATTTAAGACTTCTGAACTTCAGCTGTACAAGTGAGATTTTTTTTTTTTTGAAACTTTGACTACTTGCCATCCTTTGTCCTCCTCTGAACCTTGTATGAACTCCGTGGCACAGCTGAGTGTGCTCTGTTCGATACCCGGTGTGTTATTTTTATATACACACATCTGCATGTCTAAATCAGAAAGCTCTATCATCAGCCCCATCACGTCCACTAAGGCCAATCTAAAGGACCCTGGGCAGAACGCCCTGAAGAAGGGGTGAGGGAGGGGTCCTTGAAGTTGAAGCCTGTGAAAGGTGCCTGACGTCCCACCATCTGTCCCCACGCTAGTCTGCCCCAGGAAGCAGCGAAGGCCAAGGAGCAGCCACAAAGGAAAAGCTGGGAGCAGAGTTGCGAGTCTGGGACCATCCGCTCCCCACTGCTGTTTCTCCCTGGACGTCAGGTGCACTGGGCTCCCTGAAGACCCACCAACACAGAGAAAAGCCCTTAAATACCCCCCATGCTGGCTCTCTGTCACAGCCTGTCAAAAGCAGCATTAAAAAGAGTCACGGGTGCCCTTTCCTCTGCACGTGATACCAGGAAGCAAGCAAGAACCTGTTCCTTCTCTTTCAGACATTTTTCTTCATTCCACAAAGGAGAAATAACATCTCTTGGAGGAGGTGGGGGAGAAGCAAAAGCAAGACCACTGCAGAGGGTTTTCCATAAACCCCACTCTCAGCAGAGGACCTCTCTCTGGAGGGCAGCGTAGGGCCTCAGAGGGACTGTGCTGCTGCTGCTCCTGCTCATGGGCTCATCCTAAACTCATGCTGGGCAGGGGAGCAGGTAGCCCCGGTAAGTTTGCTTTCTTTTTCCTTTGACAGGGGCTGTATATGTTTTGATGTGTATGGCTGGCTAGTCCTTGGAAGAATCACGTCCCTCAAGTTTCCTCCCTGGCAAGGTGGTTTGGGCCTGAGCTGCGCGTGACCCATCCCAACATTCCAGAATGTCCACAGGAGACGCCCCACACAACAGGACACTGCTGCCAGGGGCCTGACACCGGCGGCCGGCAGCCCCTGCAGGGAAGTTCTTGCCCTTGTCAAGGGTAAACATCCACAAGTGCTGTGCGGGACCTCGAGACACCTGGTCCAGGACTCCTCACTCTCTCCAGAGATGCACCTAGGGAAAGCAGAACTCTGCCAGCATGGGTGCTTCTGGAGGGCTCCCAAGGGGGAAGGGGGGAGAGTCTGGTGGACCGTGGGGATACTGGTTCCCAGGTACTGTCTTTTTTTTTTTTTTTTTTTTTAAACAGGAACCATTGTGCTCCCCCTGGCTGCAGTGGTCATCTGGCTCATTGTTTCTGGACTAATACTGACGTGACACTTCTTAGTCAAGACCTTGGCACCAGCCTAACACCAGACCTTCTGTTTCCTACTACATCACATGACTGCTATCCCCACTCCACACCTGCTTTTACAGTATGGACACCAAGCTGCAGGGAGCTCTCTAGTAGCTCCATGATCATAGAATGTCACTAACTTCCTGCCTAGGGCTAGAAACCCCAAAGAGAGTCTCCTAATCCAATCTCTTCTGAATCCGAGAGCAGAAAGCGTGGCCCAGAGTGCTCAGTCTTGCCCAGGATGATGTTAGTCTATGGCTAGGCCAGCGGCAGGGAGGTCTCTGGACTTCTACAGCACGTCTAACTGTGGGAGGGGGGAGGGGACCAGCCCAGGGATACTGGCATAGGAAGATGTGAGAAGTCCCAAGAGGACCCTGCAGCTAGGCAGCAAAGGACAAAGGACTCTAGGCGCTAACCACCTTTCAACAAGCCACGTTTAGAGCCCGTGCTTTCCCTTGACCACGTCTGGCGTCCTTGCACATTCAGAAAAACACCCCCTATTCTACAAGTTACTCCTTGTCGTGTCCAGACAATATACAGACCTGCACGGAGAGAACGTGCGCCGGATGGCATACACAGCCTTCTCCTTTACGAGGCATTTTAACACCTTAAAACATGTCTTGATTTCCTGACCTGGCCGCTTTGCTGAACTGTAAAGACCTGTCTCTGCCAAGGTGATGAGTGCTACGAAGCAGAGGGATTCTTCACAGGTCCCACTGCGAAGTTCCCCCTGTGTGACTCGCTGCTCATCTTCATGCCTGGTGAGACTCAGCAAGGTGCAGGTTTCTAGACACTGAAGAAGAGTGTGAAAGTGGTAATTATAAACCATTCTCTTCATCCCTGTAGGAGATAAAAGTTGATTTTCCCAAGGAAACGATGCCATCACAGGATTTCCTAGAGCCAATATACCCAGAAGGCAAAATGCAGAAGCCAAGAGAGGACATGGAGTACAGGGCAACCATCAGTCAGTCCCCTCCACGTCCTGACCCCACCTGGACGTCACCAGCAAGGTCTGCTCTTGGCTCACAAGTTTTTAAAGAAGGGATCACAAGTCCCAAGTTTAGAAAAAAAAATTTAATGATGCTTTTATATACCATTGACAGAAAGCTTTCTAATGAGCATATGAATTAATGAACCAGAAATCACAGCAAAAATAAAACTCATCCTCACTGAATTAAATAACATTCAATTCCTATTACTTCTTCCTCATGCTTCCCCCCACCCCCATTTGTATCCCTATGAAAAGGTGCACAAATACCATTTAGATCAACACATTTTGGATGTTTCCACCCCATCTGCAGTGTAACATGTGGAAACAGGACCATATTCAAGCCTTTGAAGAAAGGGGTCTGCCTCACTTTCTTCCTTTAAATGTCCCAATGCAAATACATGTACTAGGCACAAAGCTTCTAACTGAATGATTGTCAAAGGCAGGTTAAGTTCTTCCCCAACTATTCAAAGGCAAGTCTCTCCCCTTGGCCACACCAGCACCTCTGGGATGCTGAAGGTGGACGGGATCCATGGAAAAGCACCCCTTTCACCTTCAGCCACCTATCCCCACAACTGCCCAGAACCAAACACAAGGAACTCCAAGGGGCTGAAACACCCGAGCGTCCACCCAGACACGTGCCCTCTTTAGCTAAGTGGCATCCTGGTTTAAGGTCTTCCAAGCAGGGGACGTGGAACCTTGCCTCCTGGAGCCGCTCTGGCACTGCTGTGCCCCATCCCTTGGCACGGTTCCCCCCATCCCTTAATTAGAAAGTGCCTGACATTCATCTCCTGCATTAAGAATTTCCTGACTAAGCGAAAACAAGTAGCAACCTCTCCTGAGCCCATCTGCACCACTCCCCAGCCTTCTGGAGGAATCACTTTTGCGTGTTAATTTACACCTACTCCTCTGCCAGCAAAGTAACACATGTATGTGCAACCTCTGGAACTGGATTTTTCACTTGGCAGAAACCTCCCATACATACTGAAGCTTAACCCTTTATGTACCGATCCTGATATAAAATACATAGCTCACATATATTGAATACCGGGTAATGTTCTAAACTCACTTTATCTACTTGACCCTCAATACAGCCTACGATGTGGGGACAGTTACTTTCCCCATTTTTCAAATGGGGAAACTGAGACACAGAGCTGCAGACGGTCGGGTTGATGGCCACTCTGCAGAAGCATCCTAAACTACACTGGTTACTTAGTTCTTGCATCTCCTTTCGTGTTGGGCCCCTTTCCTGCTCCCAGGGCCATAGCTACCACTTGTCCCATCGTTAGGAGCCCCACCTCTGCAGGTGACTACCACTTCTTATCTGTGGTCTGCTGTCAACAGAGAGCCAGCTGATCAGACCTGAGGACACCAATGGGCCCCTGCCCCGCCCCAAGGGCACTGAAGCACATGGGCTCGGTGACAAGTACTTCAGGTCTTGAAAAGGAAAAGGAATCCTCTAAGCATCTACTCAATACCAGGGACCGCTCCAGGCTCTGGAACCACGAAACAAAAATGGGCCTGGGCCCTGTGCTGGGGAGCTGGAGGTCTCTTGATTCGTTCCAGGTTCCAGCAGTTTTAGGGATGCCTGCTAGTCCAAGAGCTCCCAGGAGCTGGTTAGAAACACCCACCCTGGATCTGCTGAATCAGATCTTCCTCAGATTCGCCAGGGGAGGATCTCTGTGCATGTACTGGGCTAGGTGGTTAAGGACACCTGAATCTGACTTTAGGCTGTGAAAGGCACTATGATATTATGCAAACTATTTCACTTCCATGTGTGCTGCAATGTATTCCTTTTCTCGGTCTTCAATGCCTGCCCTATTACATCTGCCCAATCCATATATGCGTACCTACCTCCGTGCTTTCTAGATCGTGACAGGGGAGTGGCAGTAATAACGAAGGAGCATATGCAAAATCCATCCAATATATACAATACGAGGGAAGTCTCTTGCTTTGCGTATATTTCCAGAGACAAAACACTACGTGGTTAGTCTCATCCCTAGGTTTAGATTTCTATCTTATTAGTGTACAACCGCATCTGTAGGTGCAGGCCTTCTGTGAAGTCTAGGCCTAGAGGGCTACGGCTTCAGACCATGGAATTTTAAAGGAACCTACATCCATGCCCACACAGAATAAAGTGGCCCATGCAGTCCTGCTGGCTCAGGAGCAGCTACTGTCTAGCAGCAAGAACAATTCTAGGGAGAAGCGGAGAATCATCGCTCATTTGAATTCGGGGCAGTGTTGCTTGCTCCCTCGATGCATCGGGATGGAGGGACCACTCCCATCCCTCTCTCCTTGCTCCCACGGTCTCTCCAGAGCAAACGGTATTTCCTTCCTGTGCACAGCCGCATACCTAGCTGGAAAGAAACCCCGCTGGGTGCCAACACCCACTGCTCAAAGGCTCTCCAGGGTGATTCAGCAAGAACAGCAGGCAGCAGGCAGCCGGGAGCAACGGGAAAGTGCTGGGATTTGTGCAGAGTACGTTCTCTTCCCCAGCTCATGCCCCACTCAGAGTCACCCAAGAAATCCAGGATGGCAAGCCCCTCGCCTTGACTCATTAGAGACCTGAGAGAATCCTACCACAAACTACACGTGCTACCTTTCCACAGTTCAGACTGTATCCAACTCTGAGACTAGTAAGACTGTCTTCCCAGTTCAGTTCAGATCACTCACAGAATTAACCAATGTTCTTGCCTAATTATCACCCAAGACTGACCTCTAGAAGGAAAGAAATGTCTTCCAACAAAAGTGTTTTTTTAAAAACAAAACTAGCTGCTACAAATTTGAGGTTATCGATTTATGGGGGATGTGTCAGGCAATAACAATCATAGATTATCCCCTATTTTGCATACTATTAACATATATAAGATCATAAAGTCAAGTTCATGATGATTCTTCTCAAAAAGGATCAACAGTGGTGGTAATGGTAAAGTATCTTATAGATGAATTCTTAAAAGACAGTAAACTAAGTACTCTGAATTCTTACAATAAATTTATTTTTATGGAGGAGCACAATAAAAGAAGTTTACAAGAAACAAGGACAGATACTTGTACAATGTTTCAACAAAGGAGGCAACTTATCTTGTTCTGGTTCTGTTCTTTTACCACGGTTGTTCATAGAATCAATTCCCTTGATTTACAATGGTTTTAAGAATTATATACACAGACTATTAAAAATATTTATTTTCTAAGCAAAAAAAAGTTCAAATGATTCTGAGGTACATTTATGTAAAACCCATTCTAACTTTTCAAGGAGAACTATTTAATGGTATGATTGCTATTGCTAATACTATATTTCCAATACACTGTTCAATTTTAATCCATCAGACTTGAGAGTCCAAAAATTAATATTCCCATTAGAGTATCTTTTCTCCCTCTTCCTCCCATAAATCCTTCACCCAAAGGGTTCATTGTTCAGATAGGTTCTTCCTCATATCATAATGAATACAATAAACGCCAAAAAACAAAAGGCTTTTCAAAGTGCTGAAACTAACAAATGTCTGGGCCACCTCTGAAAATTCACGCACAGCCTGACCAGGCCACCTTCAAAACCACCAGCCTCGGAGGTCAGTGAAGCAAAGAGCCATCTCGTTTGCATCAGCAGGAAACCACACCAGGAATTCATACAGGTCTTGCCCTGTGTCCCCATTCACCTTCTTGGGAATAATCACAAACAAGAATGTCCACTTCATTAGAAACGCCCACAACACCACGAAAAGAAACCTCTACCCTCTGGCTGCCTTTGTCTAAAGTGGTCTGGACAGAGAATTACTCCCAGGCCCCAACCCCGCGAACCGGAGATTCAGGCCATCACGGTGGGTTCGCAGGCTCGCGTGCCCAAGCCTAACAGTACTGGCACGCTGCAAGTCGCCACCAGCATTTTTTTCCACATAAGAGAAAATAAAGAGTATCAGAGTGCACCGCAGGGACGAGAATGGGTGCTATTTCACGAAAACTGTCACTTAAATCTATAGACACGCATGTGCCAGTGTGTGTACTTGATCACTGTGCACACTGACTTCCTACTGAGGACTGCAGCTGCGAGTCCAGGCCTCCCCCGTCAGGAGAACCACTATGTGGGGCACGACCTGCCCTATCCCAAACACGGCCTCAAGAAAGCCTTCTCGGAGGCCAGGCTTCCAGAACCCTGTGTGGAGGGTGGGAGGAAAGGCAGCCAACACAGCTCGGAAAATTAAGCGCCTGTGTCCTTCTGATAAGAACAAAATGATCTCACCAGGGAGAGGTATGGGCAGCCGTGACATTCATCCTCCCTGCAAAAAAATCACGAGATTGGGGCCATTTCCAAAGCTAACCTACCTTGCAGGTAAGAGTAAGATGCTGTGTTGTTAAAGAACTTATAAATTAGAAATCAGGACATTGTCTCTCAGTATGTCTATCAGTATGACTCTCAGTATGACTGACACTCAGAGACGTACTGGACAAATCGGTAAAACTTCTCAACAGGACAGGACAACTCACTCCAATGGTACATCAGCCACAGAGTATGGGAAAAGAGGGTGTAATTTCACCCCATCCGTGAAAGTACCTAATAGTCAACCCAGGGAAAATGGAATGTTCTGCTACTCTAATTTCAACAAGACAGGATTATCCCAAAACTAGAAATGTCAATCACTCATTCACAGCCTGATTGGTACTAAAGTACAAAATGTGGTACATATTTGTACCAAAAAAAAAAAAAAGAGAAAGAAAGAAAATAAACCCCAAACAGAGAGGCCAGAGCACAAGTACAATAGAATTTAAACTAATTTATTGTGCTTTCCACCTGCCAAAATGTTACTATTTAGCCCAAAGACATTCCTCCTTTAAAATACTACTGTTTTACTAATTATAAAAATATTTATTTAACAAATATTTGTTGACCATTTTAGGTGCATTTTAGAGCAGCGAACAAACCAAAGTCCAATTTTAATAGTGTTTTCTTTCTGTGCAAATACATATATCTCAGATAAGATCGCGCTGAACACAGAAAAGAACATCCAGACTTTACTTTCACTTTCAACAGCAAAGTTTTTCCCATTACATCAAATATTCTTTGAAAATACCATTTCTGGGGGTGCCTGGGTGGCTTAGTTAAATGTCTGACTTTGGCTCAGGTCATGATCTTGCAGTTCATGAGTTCGAGCCCTGCATTGGGCTAGCTGCTGACAGCTGAGCCTGGAGCCTGTTTCAGATTCTGTGTCTTCCTCGCTCCCTGCCCCTCCCCTGCTCATGCTCTGTCTCTCTCTGTCACAGACATAAGTAAACATTAAAAAAAAAAAAAAAGGAAATGCCATTTTGGGGGCACCTAAATGGCTCAGTCGGCTAAGCATCCAGTTCTTGATTTCAGCTCAGGTTCGTGAATTTGAGCCCTGCATCAGGCTCCGCACTGACAGTGCAGAGCCGACTTGAGATCCTGTCTCCCTTTCTCTCTACCCATACCACACTTGCATTGTGTGTGTGTCTCTCTCTCTCTCTCAAAATAAGTAAATTAATTTTAAAAAAAAGAAAATACCATTTTCATTGGCTACATAATATTCCATTCTGGATGGTGTCATAATTTACCAAAAGGCATTTCTAAATGCTTCCAAGACAAAACTACACACAGAGTCAAATATAGCAGGTAAAACCTAGATTGAGGACCTCAGGTAGGGGGGAAAAATACAATCTTACCCACTCACAGGCCCCGGGCAGTGGACCTCAACACAGCGACACCTTCTTCACCATGCACCACATGAAGGTCTCATTTGTGAATCTCCCTTTATAAGCCTCACTCCCTCTTTGATCCAGGAGAACATTGTCTGCACAGAACAATACGTTTTCATTTCAATTTCCCTTCTTTTCAGGAAAGGAAATGTTTGCACTTCAAAGGGTCCCTTTGAAGAACAGCCCTCCAGGTCCTGGCCCGTCCAGGTTAGGAGTTCCGTGGCCTCAGTGGGGTGTCCACAGTCTGGGCGGCTGCCCACCCTGTCACTCTCAAGGCCAGCTCCTTCAAGGAGAGGGTCTGGTGCAGGAGAAGAAAAAACAAACACATGGAAAAGTACTTGAGGCTTTGATCATGCCCTTCCGAAGCCCTTTTTCACACATCATGTAGGTTTTATAGCTCAGGGAAACTGAGGTACAAAGGATGGGGGGCCACGAGCAAAGCAACTGCAGCTTCTTGGAACAAAATCATTCCAGATGCCAGATTCACTCAGCAAAGTCCCCTTCCAGGCCAGGAAAAAGTGAGCCCCTTTCAGTTACTGCTGGTGACGAGTAAGGGGGTGCCTGCATAAATGAAATGCAGGCACAAGGCCCACACTTCATATGAAGTTTTGAAACTTTCCCCTAGGAACTTGAGGGCGGCTCAATCACTAATGAAGAGCAAAATTCACAGTTTAGAATTTCGCCTCTGGGTGCCTGGGTGGCTCAGCAGGTTAAGGGTCCAACTCTTAATTTTGGCTCATGTCGTGATGCCAGGGTCATGAGATCAAGCCCTGCATCAGGCTCTGCACTGAGCATAGAGCCTGCTTAAGATTCTCTCTTTCTCTCTCTCTCTCCCTCTGCCCCTCTCCCATATTCACACATTCTAAAATAAATTCTAAAAAAAGAAGAAGAATTTGGCCTCTGATTTCTTCATTGGCCCACTGGTAGGGGTCTAAGAAGTTCAACAACAGGCAAGCCTAACAACCACATTAAATAACCACAAGGCATTTGCCAAGCGGCCAGTGCCATTTCTCTGGATCACAACCCCATGCCCATCCTCCCCTTCTGCCAAATCAAGGAAACCAGGGGTACATATCACACAAGAGAGGACCTGCAACATTTCTTTTCAAGTCTTGAACAAGTTCTGGGTATATACTTATGTCTCCACCCTCCCCTACCCCGAGGTGGTTCAGTTCAGCTGCTCAGGTGGGCAACCTCTTGGTCCAGCTATGGACAGGGGGCCCGCTCCTCCCCACAGCCCAAGGATGCCATGGGCTCCTGCCCTGGGTGTTTGGGGTGCAGGTCTGGATGACCAGGTCACCCTGAGTGGAAGTCTTCCAGCCACCTTTCTGCAAGCCCCTTACCTAGAATGGCGCTAAGCCCCTGTGAGGGAATGACAAATGGTTTTTGTTTTCCTGGTCTCCTACATTTCTCTAGTTCCCAAATTTTTCACAATGAGCATTCTAACACTCAGAGACATTTTTTCTTAAAGAGCCTTATGAGATAGGAGTGCCTGCATGGCTCAGTCGACTAAGGGTCAGACTTTAGCTCAGGTCATAATCTCATGGTTGGTGAGTTTGAGCCCCACATCAGGCTCTTTGCTGTCTGCACAGAACCTGCTTAGGATCCTCTGTTCCCCTTCCACCCCAGGCCTGTCCCATATGTGCACATCCTCTCTCGCTCTCTCTCTCTCTCTCAAAAATAAACATTTTTTAAAAAGAGGCTTGAGGTAGAAATTTAGACCACAGTTCCTTTGAAAGGTCCCCTCCCACACACACACAATTATATATATATCTATGTATCTACATACTACCTATATATAGAGAGAGATAGATGGCTATACAGGACAAGTGGAAGTTGAATATGGACTGTGGACTAGATAACAATGGATATCAATGTTCAATTTCCTGGTTTGGATAACATACTGTGGTTCTGCAAGAAAACATCCTTATTCTTAGGAAATACACACTGAAGTATGTAAATAAAAAGGCATGATGTCTTCAGCTTACTCTCAAATCATTCAGGAAAAAAAAAAAACCCATATAGGTGTTTGCAGACAGATCAATGGAGTTGGAGCCACAGATACCTAAATAGAAAGAATAGAAGGAACAAAGTTAAATGATGGGTTAATTTCAGAAAAGGTACAAAGAAGTTCCTTGTATTACTGCAGCTTTTCAGTTTGAAATGTTATACAGACAAGGTGGGAAGAGCAGAGGAGAAATGGAGAAAGGCAGGAGGGGGCTGGAAAGCTCCCCTCCGTCCACCTGCCAGCCTCTGGCCCTGGCCGGGACAGCCGGCCTCAGCACATGAACCAACAGAGTCAAGACCTGGGTCTCCAGAAGGAGGCTGATTTAGTCCCACACCCAGTCCCTGGCTCCCAGAGGACGCCTCTCCTCGAGCCAAGACAGCTGGATATGCAGGAGTAACACAGGGCTCTCCCATGGCCCAGGCAGCAAGTCCCCTATCCCGTTCTGGTCCAGTGACCAGGATGCCAAACTGCGACCCAAGAAGACTATGGCCCCGCCAAAGTCCGACAGCCATGCCAGCTCAGCGTCTAGCCATCTCCCTGCACAGCCATCCAGGGTGCCAGAGCTCCAACTGTGCCAGGAACACATGGCCCCGCTGTGGGCATGGAGGGAGGAGAGCCAGCAGCAGTGGAGGAAAAGCAGGATGCTGTCCAGTGGCGTGGCAGGCTTCGCAGCTCCGGGGCTCAATCAGAAACAAGGGGAACGCAGGGCTGAGCGGCTGCAGGTGCATGGGCACAGGCTGAAATCTCAGGCCTGGCACTGCCTGCTGCATGTGCATGCCAGAATGTGGTCCCAGGAGATGCCGGGGCCCCGTACAGGCTGTCACCTAGAGCCCTAAGGCACACTGATGGTCAGGACTCTGAGCCAGGCTCCCAGGGTTCAAATCCTCGCTCTGCCACTTACTGCCCAAGTGCATGCCTATGGGCAACTTGCATCACTTCTCAGGGCTTCCGTTTCTCATCACTCAAAATACAATATCAACCTCGCTGGTCGGCTGTGAGGATTCCATGAAGACATAAAATGCCAAGTACGCAGTGAGCACTCAATAACTGCTTGTGATTCTTGATCTTACCCTGCCCTGGGCTTCTCCCTTCCTTCCTATTTGATGTAATAGACTCTGGCTAATGGTACCTGGTAGACAGATAAGAAGACACAGAAGAAAAGAACATTTCCAAGCTGACCTTAAGATAGGAAGACAAGCCGACCTTACGATAGGAAGACAACTGTTACAACACTGCGATGAAGCAACAGTAAGAGCGGGTGTGCGCCCTTCCCTTTCCAATGCTGCCCCCGCCAAGTGTCCACCACCTCCACCCCAAGGCACTTCGGGGATCCTACATGGCCTTCTGGAGGAGGGGATGAAGTATGGTGGAAAACAGAGATGGCTGTTTGGTTATGGTTTCTAAACTCAAAGCCTTCGGGGTAATTTGGACAAAACATGTGGGGGTCAGGTTGACTATGATGAGGGCAGAGAAACCCAGCAAACACGTGCATGTGCGCGCACACACACACACACACACCAGCAAGCCCCAAGAACGAGGCTGTGAGCTCTGCTTTCCAGAGGGACAAGGAGTGGCTAAACCCAAAGTTATGGATCTGAGATCTAAAGGAACCTGACCTCCAACACTAGAGAGCAAGTTTACTACAAGGCTTTCAACCACCTCACATTTCTACCACCTCCACCCCGGTCCCAGTAGTCATCAGCTCTCAAGGAAACGACATATGGTCACTCTCTCTTTTGCACAAATAACCTGGAGCTGGATTTTAATCCAGACTTAAGTCACAGGTCTCTGAACTGGTCTCCAGGCTTCTATGCCTGCCCACTTCCCCCACCTCCATCTTTTCTTCACAAGCATTTCAAGTAACCCTCTGATGGTTACCCACTTCATCTAAAGGAAAAGCAAAGTCCTCAGGGTCATGAGATCTGCCTTCAACTGGAACCAGGCAGTGGTAGAGACAGCCCGCAGGGCTGGAGAGACCAAATGGTACAGAAAAACACTAGGGTCCAGTCCACAGGTCCTGCCTAGACCCAGACCCAGGTGGAATGATGAATAACTACGTGATGCCTGTGGGTTAGAGGAAAATGTTTCTATAACAAGGACAGACTTATTCCTAATTCAAATTCCTCCCTAGGATTAATAAACCAATACCTCCAAATACATAGTAATGAAAAGGGATTAATTCAATTAGACATAATGCTGGGCCTTCCAACATAATTACATATTTTTACTGGTCTTAGTCGAAAAGAAACTCCAGACTAGATCAATAAACATGTATTTATACCAAATATAATTAACATGTGTCTTAGAATTCAAGCTCCCCGAGGTCAGCACTTTTGTCTTCTGAGCCTTTTCCTCTACAGCAAAGTTATACACATAAGTGCTCTCCTGTGGGCCATATCCAGATCCAAACAACCGTGTATGTTTCTGATCTCTATGAAGTTTTGTCCTATTAGTCAAAACGCCTTTAAAGCTCTTTAAATTTATTTATAATGGTTAAGCCTGATCTTGATATACCAAACCTTTAAAAACTATTTTAATCCATTGTTGACTTTGTTCCCTAATTTCTATTCTGATTGCAACTTAAATAAGACCTTTTGTTTTAATCACAGAGGGTGTGTTCATATAAAAATAACGATAATTTCCACTGAGACCAACTAAAAATATCAGGGGAATAACTGTATCATGGGTTCCTATTATCTGAACCAAACATAAAGGATGAGAAATATTAAGATTAACTCCCTAATAAATTATAATTCAAATTAAAGACAATGAGGAAATCCCACCCCAGGCCAAACATACACAGTTTTGCCGGTCAGATTTTAAGGAGCACTTTTCTAGGAAAATAGACCAGGGACTGAAATCCCAACCCTCTCCCCGGAGAACTAAACCTGGAATAAAACACCACTGTAGGTTAAGTCAATAGGAGAGCGTGACCCTGTGCATCGGGAGGCGTAGTTTTCTTCCTGAAGGCACATGTCTGTATCCTAATCTTAACAAGTCAAACACCACTCGTATCTCCCACACTCACTGAAAAGAGGAAGGAGCTAAAATAAAATAGCACGCCGCTGGAGTACTACAGCCTAACGGCTGCTCAGTGTACACACAGGTTTAGAACGCCTGCCTGACCTGCCCAGGCTGGGAAGTTTTCTCCTACGCAGAAAGGGACACACTGCGAATAGTCAATCTTTATGACGCCGGAAGAACTTCCTCTCACTCCGCACCATCTGGAAGGCTTGAGGAACTCAGCCTTCGCAGGTCAGATCTAGTCACAAGGAAGCCCACCCGTGGGGGAACTTGCCAGAAATAACCCTGGAAACTCAAGACAAGAAGTGCAGACGGGGCCAGGGAGCGACACGAGGTCGCGGTCCCCGCGCCGCAGGCAGGGTGCGGGGGTGAGACGCCATCCCCAGGCGGGCCACCTGCCGCGGGGACCACCCCCGCGGCCGAAGGGCGGGCTCCCACCGCTGCGATGACACATCGCAGACCTCGTGGCGGGGCGGGGTGCTGTGCTCCGCGCCATGTAAGGGCAGGCCTCCGGATGCCTCCCGGGCCGGCCCGCATGCCCGCGCTGGCGCTCGCCCCCTGCCCAGCTC